>NW_020951209.1:105172-119589 GCF_900497805.2 Vombatus ursinus
TTTTCTAATTTGGCGTGTGTCTGGTTACTCTCGGCCCGTCCATTTCAATCTAGCCACTGCTCAGATACTTATAATCTAGCCAATAGCTCACTCCTTAAGAGTCTGCCTAATATTTTGGATGTTCTAATAAACCTTGTCTGTGGCTGAAAGAAGGCTTGGGTCGAATTCTTTCAGGCAGGACATGTGTGTTGTGATTTTGGGGTTCCAGCACCCCTAAACCCCTAACTCTCAACAGTACCAGTGTTACAAACAAAAGAATGTTTAAAAAAAACTTTCTTATTCCATTTAAAGAGTGCTTGGCTGGATTTGAGCAAATGGTGGAAATTCTGAAATCTCTGTGATTCCCTAGTCTTGTAGACAAGCTCATATAGCAGTGGAGCATGGGGTGCCCATTCCAATCCAATTGCTTTAGCAAGGAACAAGGGACAAGGTAGTTACTGTGATCATTACCGTGGGAAAATCCTCTGCCATGTTGCCAGGGTGGTTACTGCATGCCTCACACTTCTCCTTGTGTGTGAGCCTTGCCTGAAAGAATTCAACTCAAATCTTCTTTCAGCCAGAGAAAAAGTTTATTAGAGATAAACTGATGAGGTTTAGGGGTTTAGGGGTTCTGGGACCCCAAAATCACAACACGTGGGTCCTGCCCAAAAGAATTCGACCCAAGCCTGCTTTCAGTCAAAGACAAGGTTTATTAGAACATCCATCTGTTCTAACTTTCCCTGTAACCTCCATGAAGGAGGATTCAGAGGTACAGAGGGAAGGGAGTAAGTAAGCCTCAGGGAACCAAAAAACAACTGCAGTTTTCCCCAATTCCCTAGCATCGAGGGAATTAACAGAATTGAGCATAAACTTCTGGATATGGCGTCTGTCCTTGTCCTCTATGCTGCAGAAGGTGTACCCAAGTCCTTGGCTTTCAACCGACCCAGTGGACCAAGAGCCTGAGAGCGTCAGGCTTGTAACTGTCTGCCCAAAAAGCACCTCCAAGCCTTGGTGCTTGGAGAGCAATGCTAACTGCAGAGCAAGAAAGAAGGGAGGGGAGGCTTACATACCTTTCAGTCTTGGCTGGAGAAGAACTTGGGGTTAGGCAGTTTCCCCATATGGGCACAACACGTGCATCCTGCCTGAAAGAATTCAACCCAAGCCTTCTTTTAGCCAAAAACAAGGTTTATTGAAGATTCGCCATATTAGCTAGACTCTTAAGGAATCTGAGCATCTGTGGGCTATTGGCTAGATTGTGAAAATCTGAGCAGTGGCTAGATTTTAGAAATCTGAGCATCTTAATGGAGATAGGATGGAACTTATATACAGAAAGACTGTGGGAGGGATCTAGGAGTGGATCTGAATGGGAGTGGCCAATAAGCTGGGGTGAACAGGACTCCTGGGACCTGGACAGTGGAGCCTAGCTAGGATTAAGTGTGGGAAATGGCCAGGGGCCATAGGGAGGTAAGACAATGGAAGGGAGATTGGGTGTAGCCACAATGAAAGGCCAGGTGATGGGATTATAGCCTCAGGCGAATGCCAGAGATTTGGCCCTGTGGGAAAGTCCAGGGTTCTTCCATTTTGGGGTCTAGATCCATCCTCATCAAAACCATACAGGCCAGAGGGACATGAGAAAGTCTCAGTCCTTAAATGGGGGCCAGGGTGGATCTTATATATACTCAAGTAATTTTGGGTGACCAGAGGAGGGACTGGAAAGAGATAGATTGAATAGATAATGAAGGGAACTGGAAGGAAGAGGATCAAAAGTGGGACTAGGGCTTTCAAAGGGAGATAAGGAGAATGGATAAGAAAAAGCCATTGAGTGGAATATAGCCTCAGGTAGCCGTTTGAGACCAGAGTGAGGTCAAAAAAAGTTTAAGGGTTTTCTCCTTAGACAAATAGGAGTCATATTCTTTTAGTGGCAAGGGCCAAAGGTCTCATCTTGGGCCTATACCCCATCATAGGGATATTTTCTAGTATCTTACAGGATATAGGCACACATTTCATCTCTCAGGCATGATTTGCCTGCACCTTGTTTGAATATTCAAGTGGATCTGTGATCTCATACATTTTGAAATTCTCTCAGATAATGCAGATCAAAACACATCCTGCCTGCCCATCCCATGGGACTTTTTTCCATGTTCTCCCATAAATTTGACATATGTCTCTTAACACACTGGGGGGCCTTCCTCAATTTCTCCTAAAATTGAGAGGATACCAATGAAGCTGTTATCCCTGATCCACATGACCAGCAAATGTAATTTTTAAGAGAAACTGGAATTTACCCAAGCATATCTACTTGCTGGTTTTACAGCAAAATAGATCCTCATATTTGAAGACATCATTGCTTGTGGTGACTACTTTCTGTGGCTGAAAGATATTCATTGTAGTAATAGCTCATGATTATATAGCTACCTTATAGTTTATAGTTGCTTTCCTCATAAGAACCTTTTGCTAAATAGTGTAAGTATTAGTAACTCCATTTTACAGGTGAGGAAACTGAAGTTGTTTGATTAAGGGAGTTGGCCAATGTCACATGACTATATAGAAACCCAAATTGCACTTGAAGGTTGAATCACTGAAGGATGAGTAGCCAGTGTAATAGGATTCTGTGGGTCTATGTTCCTGAAAAAATAACTAAGGAGCTTCCATTTTCTCTAGTCAGCCAGAGGCCACAATTAGCTCAAAGCAAAGGTATTTAATGAAATGGCATATTAACCACAGCAGCAACAACCCATTTCACCCATAAACCTAGGTTTCCATCTCCCACGAAGTCTGGGAGGAATGGACACGGGCAGAGATTAATAGAGAGGTCAAAAACATATCAAATACATATGGCCAAAGCAGCATGTACCTCTGGGTCCGTCTGTCTTCTCATGATAGCCTCATGCTATTCTGTGTGGATACTGCTGTCTCTGCTGGATAAACTGGATATATTCCAATATTTGGCCATGGTCTTTACTGAGTCTAGTTTAGGGTTCAGCTGAAATGCTGGCTCGATGTATTGGTATGTCCTTGGTACGGAATGAGAATCCATATCCTAGGACCTGCAGAAGTCCTTGTTTTGTGTCCCAGAATCTTTCCTCAATTTGAGTTCTCTCAACTTGAGTCTATGTGCTTCTGCCATAAGCCACTATTGCTAATGGGGACAGGGAAAAGAAATTCAAATACTCCTATTTCTGCTTGCTGCAATCTCCAAGAGGCACAGGGCGAAGGTGAAAATGGAACTCTTTGCAGCTGCGCGCTTCCTCCAAAGCTGGCTCTTCTCTTGACTGAAATCAAAGGCAGACCGCTAGTAGTCAGTCAGCTCTTCCACTTTAAAACTCTAGGTTTATCCCCAGCAGACAGCAGTGTGGAAAAAATGAACCAGTTAAAAATCCTTTTAAAAGAAGTTCACCCTTACAACCTGGAAATTCAGGCACCTCCTTACTTCCCCTAGTCTTGGTTACTTGTCCCTTGTATCCTAAAACATCAAGTGGATGGCGGGCAGGGCGGGGGTAGAGAGGAGCTGAATTGATCAGAGGGCCCTAATAAACTTCTTGCTACAACTAGGGAAAAGAACTGGAACAACAGTTCTTGCTGCTGTACACATTCAATTGTAAAATCTAACTTGATTTACAACAATTTGCAAACGCTATACTGCTGTAATTTCTTTCTTAGCTTTATGGGAATCTATGATCTTAAAGAGCTTATACTTTTTTTCTATATCCCTCCAAAGTACCTAGCAGTCCTGGGTACATATTAAGTAAACTTGATATTTAATTTCCAGTCTCAATCACCACATTCACAGGACTGGCTTCATGAAGCGAACAGGTTGTTACCCAAGGGGTACAATTTTAAGGGGCACTGTAAAGACCACTCCGTTTCCAAATATCCCACTCATTTAGGTGCCTGACATTTCACCAGTGATTCTTTTTTTCAGATAAAATGCTTACCTTTGCAGAGACGTCCCTTCTAAAATGGCAGCAAACGTCAATGGGATAACAATAAGGCCCTAAATTAGTTGAAGGGAATTAATTTGCCATTTAACAAACACCTGGGTGCAGATACTGTGCTAGGTATTGGGGAGAGAAGCTGTTATTACAAAAATTAAATAAGATATGGGGCATCACTGCTGTAAACAAGTCTACAGTTTATTAGATGAGGCAAGCATTAAAAGAAATCTAGGTTTGGGCCTCATCCTGGTCAATGAGGCAAACTCAGGAAATGAAAAACATAAAGTATTTTATTTAGCATACCAAGGCAGCAAGCAGTTGGGTGCTACCGGCTCAGATTCAAACAGCATGCTGCTTTTTATAGACAGGAGTAAACAACTTCCATATAAGGGCAAAAGTATGTTGATTGGTTCATGTAATCATGAGGAGATGAGATTAGTGCACACATGCAAAGGTATTTCCAGACCGCCATCTTTTGCAGGCTGGTTGCCCACATACCCAAAGTCTAAACAAGGTTTTGAAATGGGGTCACTCAGACTGACTCTGCACAAGTAGCTGACTTTGCACAATCCCCTCTTTGGTACTACCCACACTTATGGTACAGTACCAAATCAGACCTATATGGATCCATTATCTTCAACTGCATCATCTTAGTCTCTGCTGTTTGTAATTTAGGAGTCAATTTGGGTTATCAGTTCTTTGCACCAAGGGAGGCATTGTAAATACAAATATAATCCCTATAAGGACACACAAGAGAAAACCCACAAATGTATACTTTAGCCATGAGACATTTGGGAGCTAAGAGGTTAGCCATTCCCATAGGGACCAGGGTTTCTTCCCATCCTTCTGGAACTTGTTCCATGCATTCCAAACCTAGTCCGCATGGGTATGAATATCATTGATGAGGAATTCCAGGTGCAGCACTCCTGACCTATGAGAGTTCATACCCTTCCCCTCTCTGCCAGGAGGAATCCAGAGCCAGCCTATTTTGTAAGGCATGGACCTCACTTCTAAGGTCCTCTATTGGGTCTGTGATTTCATTAACAAATACTTGTAAATATTTGTTCATTTTATTCAGGAGCGCCAGACTGCAGCCAGTTCCACACATGGGTAATAGGATGGGAAAGTTGCATTCAGTCTCATTCACTAAAGGGGGATTCAGCAGAAACTTGGATGACTGTACACTTGCTTTTTTAGTGTGTGCTAGGAGGCAGAGTAGGTTTGGGCTGGAGGCCAAAAAGCACCACCCCAGCCCACACCTGCTCATCCAATTTGAGGAGAGCCAGTAATAAGCTTTCTTGTTACACAGGAAATAAAATCTCTGTGGGGGTATCCTGAAAAATCCGCTTGTGTGTGCCAGGCCTCCTGGCTTAAGAAAAATTCTCAGAAGGCCTTTTCCCTTCTGAATGGTCACATTTTGTTTCAGGGATAGAGCATAATTCTATTTCATTTGCCGTGCCATTTCCTGACCTTGTGTTTCATTTTGCTCATAACATAGAACTGGTAGCCTGACCACATGTTGCAAGGTCAAGGGGGGAGGGGGAGGGTGTTTAAGAATTGTGAAAGGTTAGTGATCTTTTCCCAATTAAAAGTGAATAAGTGGGAGGACTCATTTTTCTAGCGTATGGCAGTGCATTGGTGGTGTACCTAAATTTGCCTTATTGATTGCAAAATAATAATCACACAAGTCCTTGATGTCTGCTCCCACACCCACCAGGAGCATCCCTTCCCCCAAAGACAAAAGGGCATGTACACATACCTAGCAGTTGGTCTAATTAAAAGCATAGCCAGTATGTTGGTTCAGATGCACATACGTGTTAGGCTCTCCTGTTCTCCCAACCCCATGGATGCAAAGCAAGGCATAAAACACAAGCAACAAATGCACAATAGATAGGTCAGGTAAAGGAGAAAGTCCTGATTATCAGGGACAAATAAACAGGTGGCCAAGAATCACTGATTGTTATTGGGGGTCTCTTTTTACCCTAATTGGGTCTAGGGACTATTCAGGGGTTGTGTCCTTTGCCGGGCTCAGGTTAATCATGGTAGGCTTTACATAGGAGTAATGTACCCAGGTCGTCCATTTGACAACCTTGGTGGCAGTGTTAGTGGTCAGCAGGATCTGGAAAAGCCTCTATCCAATGGCTCAATTAATCTCTGGACACTAAAAAATATCTGTAGCCCATAGACTTTGGCAGTTTAATAAAGTCAATCTGTGAGTATTCAAATGGTAGAGGTAATAAAGTCAATCTACAGGTGTTTAAATGGTAGGATCAACTACTTCCTCCCTCCCTTTTGGCATAGTTTTTTTTTCCTGTGAAGAGTTAAACTGTTGACAAGAGAGGTAGCTAGAGACCACACAATGGGCCTTTCATCAACGCAAACTGTGACTGGCAAACTTGCAGTACAAGGGCCTCAGTTCCTAAACTGGTATCAGTCCAAGCAGAAATGAGAAGGAGCTTACAGAAAAGCTAACAGGTCCACAACACACACAAAACTAACAAAATGAGCAAAATTATAATAGGGTGAATAAAGAAACCCATATAGCTATAGCTTTATGGGGTCAAGTCCTTTGGCAATGTCTATGATCTTCAGGAGTCTGGCAAGTACCTCCTGTGCATCTCTCAAATGGCTGTGCATGGATCAGGGCAGGTTTGTGGAGGTATTTCTGGATGGTTATCTCCTGCAGGCTTGCTACACATATACCCAAAGTCTAAACAAGGTTTCAAAATGGGGTCAACTCAAACTGACTCTGCACAAGTAGCTGACTTTGCACATAAGACATGTATACAGATATCTATAAATGCAATTTTAAAAGTCATTAAGTACATGAAATGTTATTCAGAGAAATTACTTCTGGCTGGCCAGGGTTGATGCTGGAAGTCAGGAATACTTCTCTCCCTTTCCTAGTCCACTAATCAGCACTAACCTATGTAAAAGAAAATGGAATATTGCTCTGAAATATTAAAATTACGGAATTCTCCATTTGGCTCATCCTCTGTCTTTGCAAATCTAGCTTGAATTCATCATCTCTCTGTCTGGATGTGGGTATGCTCTTTAATCACTGACCTTTTGGAATTGTGTGGCTCACCATTGCATTGATGAGTGTTCTTAAGTCTTTCAAAGCTAGTTTTCTTTAGAAAGTTGTTATTGTATAAATTGTTCTCCAGGTTCTGCTCAATTCACTTGGTATTAATTCATATAAATCTTCCTAGAAATGTCTGAAACCGTCCCTTTCACCATTTCTTATGGAACAATAATATTCCATTACATATATATGTGTGTGTGTGTGTGTGTGTGTGTACGCATGCATGTATGTCACCATAATTTGTTCAGTCACTGCCCAATTGATGGACATCTCTTGTTTTTTAGTTCTTTGCCACAAAGAACTGCTATAACAATTTGTATACATATGAGGGTCCATTTTTTTTTCTTTGAGAAATATATCCAGTGTTATTACTGGATAATAATAATAGCTAGCATTTTATGTAAGTACTTCAAGTTTTATAAAACACTTTAGTTCACAAATACTATTTATTTATTATTAGTTTACAAATATTATCTCATTATTCTCACTATAACCTTGGGAGGTAAGCGCTACATGATGACACTGGTCCTCTTCAAGAATGAAGGATGAACAACAATCCCCATTTTGCAGATGAGGAAGACAGAGGTTAGATGATTTGTCAAGGGTCATATTTGTTGTTGTTCAGTTGTGTCTGACTCTTTGTGACCCGAAGGATCATAGTATGTCAGACCCTTCTATCCTCCATTATTGGCAAAAGTTTATTGTAATGCTGTAGAGCAGGCATAGTTCTTAAGGAACCTTGCCTCCATTATCTCTTGAAGTCTGTCCAAGTTCATGGTCATTGTTTTCATGATACTATCTATCCATCTCATCCTCTGCCATCCCCCTTTTCTTTTGCCTTCAATCTTTCCCAACATTAGGGTCTTTTCCAATGAATCCTATCTTTTCATTACATGGCCAAAGGATTTAAGCTTCAGCTTCAATATTTGACCTTCAAATGAATAATCTCAATTAATTTCTTTAAGTATTAACTGACTGGATCGCCTTGCTGTTCAAGGGACTCCCAAAAATCTTCTCCAGCACCACAATTTGAAAGTGTCGATTCTGTGGTGCTCAGTTTTCTTATAGTCCAATTGGCACAGCCATAACTGCTACTGGAAAAACTATATGGACCTTTGTCTATATGATCTTTGTATATATGTCTTTGCTGATATGGACTTTTGTTGGCAAGGTGGGCTCTGCTTTTTAGAATGCTGTCCAGATTTGCCATAGCTTTCCTTCCAAGGAGCAAGTATCTTTTAATTTCATGGATGTGGTTGCTGTCTGTAGTGATCTTTGAACCTCTTCTTCTATTTGACCAGAAATGATGGGACGAGTTACCAAGATCTTAGTTTTTTGGACGGTAAGGTTCAAGCCAGCTTTTACATTCTCTTCTTTCACCCTCATCAAGAGGCTTCTTAATTCCTCTTCACTTTCTACCATCACAGTGGAATTGTTAGCATATCTGGGATTGTTGATTGTTCTCCCAGCAACCTTAATTCCAGTTTTTTATTCATCCAGCCTGGCATTTCATATGATGTATTGCATATAAGTTAAATAAAGTAATACTATACAACCTCATCATACTCCTTTTCCAATTTTAAACCAGTCAGCTCTTCCATGTTCAGGTCTAACAGTTGTTTTGTGGCCTACATACAGATTCCTCAAAGACAAGTAAGATGATCTAGTACTCTCATCTCTTTGAGGACCTGCCATGTTTTGTTGTTATCCACACAAAGGTTTCAGTGTAGTCAATGAAGTAGAAGTTGATGTTTTTCTGAAATTCCCTTGCTTTCTCCATAATCCAGTGAATGTTGGCAATTTGATCTCTAGTTCCTCTGCCTCTTTGGAAACTATCCTACTCTTCTGGTAATTCTTGGTTCATCGAGCTTACACAATCTTAAGCATAACTTTGCTGGCTGGTGATATGAGTGCAGTTCTTCAGTAATTTGATCATTCCTTGGCATTGTCCTTCTATAGGATTGGGATGTAAACTGATCTTTTCCAATACAGTGGCCACTGTTGTGTTTTCCAAATTTGCTGGCATATCAAGTGCAACACTTTAACAGCATCATCTTGTAGTGTTTTAAATAGCTCAGCTGGAATTCCATCACCTCCACTAGCCCTATTGTTAACAATGATTCCTAAGGCCCATTGACTTCATTCTCCAGGATGTCTGGCTCTCAGTAACCACACCATCTTGGTTATTGGTGATGTTAAGATCTTTCTTGTATAGTTCTTTTTTGTATTCTTGTCACCTCTTCTTAATCTCTTCTGCTTCTGTTAAATACTTTTTAAAATACATTTTTTTTGTCATTTATCATGCCTATTTGTACATGAAACTTTCCTTTGATATCTCTAATTTTCTTGAAGAGATTTCTTATCTTTCCCAATTTATAGTTTTCTTCTATTTCTCTGTATTACTCATTTAAGAAAACCTTATCTCTCCTTGTTATTCTCTAGAATTCTCCATTCAGTTGGGTATATTTTTCCCTTTCTCAAGAGCAATAACTGCAAGTTAAATGTCTAAGGTAGGATTTGACTCAGGTCTTTCTGATTCCAGGTCCAGCACTCTATTCACTGCACAATTTAGTGACTTTTCGGGTATATTTCCAAATCTGCATATTTTCCTACCTTTCCCTTGTCACCCTGATCTCACTTCTTATACGCCCTATGAGATTTTGAGCAAATCTTTATCTCCCTAAGCCTCAATTTCATTATTTGTGAAATGCAGGGGTTGTATTAGGTGGATTCAAGCTCCCTTGCAACTCTAGACTTACTTCCCCAACGTGGGGAGGCATTAAGAATACTTGTTATGGAAATAAAATTAAATTTAATAGGGATGATATAAAATCTTACACTTGGATTTTTTTTAATCAACTGCACAAGTACAAAATGGCAGTGGGGATGAAGGTGGATGCTGGTATATGAGTGGGGAGTAATAATTCTTATAAAATTGACCTAGAGGGTTTAGGAGACTCAAGTCAGTAATTTAACATGGCAGTCAGAAAAGCTATTAGGACTTAAGACTACATCAACATAAGTATAATTTCCAGAATGGGGTCATACAGGGGTTGTTTGAAGGAACTGGGGCCATTTAGCAAAGAGAAAAGCAACTGCAGTGGGGGTGGGGGTGGGTTACCATCTTAATGACCTTAGGCAAGTCACCAAAATTCTCTGGCTCTCAGTTTTCCTCACCTGTAAATGAAGTAGATGGACTAGATGATCTCTAAGGTGAGTTCTGCTATCTATATCCAGAGTGCCATATACCACCTTCATCTTCTGTAATCCACTATAGATTTAGTAAACTCAGATAGGCAAAACTCCCAGTTTCATTCCTTTCCCCCAACTCAATGGATTTCCCTAAAAACCTGTGAGGTTATTTTAGAATACAGATATATTCTTGATCATTAGATCCTGTATTGCTACCTCCTGATAGCTGGGGCACATTACTTGTCCTTCTTGTGATTCCCTACTCTCCTCCCCCTTTCCTTGGTGCCTCTGTCCTGCTCCCTGGGGAGAACCTAGGTTTGACAGTGGTTGGAGGCCTGACAATAAGACAATATCTTTGCTGAGGTTCCCTTTCCAAGATTATGGAGATGTCTTACTACATCCATAATCCTTTGCTGCTGAGAACAAAGAGAATAAGCCACTAGAAACATTCACCAAAAACAAGAAAGCAGCAAAAGATAAAGCTGGCCCAAGGGAAGAAAGAAGGCAGTATTTCAGCAGGAGAGAGCAGTAAGTCTGGCACTACTGCCCTGAGGTTCACAGGATTTTTAGAGGGGTTAATAGACCTTAGACATCTAGTCCAGAGGTTAACCTTTTTTGGTGTGTCATGTACGGACCCCTTTGACAGTCTGACTGTCCTCCCTTGCTTGGAATGCTCTCCCTCCTTATCTCTGCCTTCAAATCTCAGCTAAAATCCCACCTTTGTAAACCAGCCTTTTTTGGCTCTCCTTAATGCTAGTGTCTTCTCAATGAGATCACCTCCAATTTACCCTGTATATGTATATTTTTTCAGAGATCAAAAATCCACCTGCTCCTATTTTTCAGAGAACAAACATTTACCTCTTTCACAACTTGAAAAATAAAAAAAACAAAGTCTTTGTAGCATATATGCATAGTCAAAGAAAACAACCAGCTTGGCCATGTTCCCCCAAAATGTGTCTCAATCTGCAGCTTTGTATATAACTCTTATGTACATAGTTGTTTGCATGTTGTCTCCCTCATTATAAGGGTAGCAAGGCATTGTAGGCAACGACTGGATTTTTGCCTTTCTTTGTACTAGCTTTGTGATTTTCTGCAAGTCACTTAATCTGTCTGCCTCTGTTTTCTCATCTGCAAAATGATAGTAAAAGCACACAGGGCCATTGTGAAGATGATGAGGAAACACACGGAAAACACTTTTGCAAACCGTTAAGGGCTATCATCATTATTATTAATTATTATCTCCAGCCCTTGGCACAGTGCCTGGAGCAGAGTAAGCCAGTTGGAGGAGGAATCCGGAATAGAACCGTGGACCTTCAGGTCAGGAAGACTCCAGTTCTAATGATATTTCAGACACTACCTGACCCTAGGCAAGTCATTTAATCTCTGCCATTTTCTATTGCCTCAGCTGTAAAATGAGAACAAGAATAGTACTAACCTTCCGGGAATCTCAAATGAGGGAATATATGCAGAGGGCTCCATAAATGCTAGCTATCAGGCAACTAGGTGGTGCAGCGGCTATCGTTCTTATTTCCTACACTTCTTAGGTGTATGATCCTGGGGAAGTGACTTAAATCTGCGTCAGTTTCCTCATCTGTAAAACAGCTCGAGCCTCCAGCGTTGTTGTGAGGGTCCGAATGAGTTAACACATGTGATGTCAGTGCCATGTCAATGCTAGAAACCTACGGACTCCCTTCTCAGAACGTTTTTTAAATGCGTAAAGTGAAATACACATGAGTACAAGGGAAACCGACGGCTTGAAAATAGTCATCTATTTGAAAAGAAAAAAAAAAGTCCGGGGACCGCAGGGTAAGAAGTCCAAGCCCAGGAGGAGACTGAGGCCCAGGCTGGCCCAGGCCGGCCCATGAAGCGCTTCGGCCACCCCACTCGTGGGCATTCAGGGCCGGTAAGGGCCGGCACCGACGGCCGCGCCAGCCGGGGCGGGGGGGAGAGGTCCGGGATCCGGCCCAGCCGCCCGCGGGGCAGGCGCCCGAGGCCTGTTCTGCGGCAGGGAAGCGGTAACCGACGTTAAGCTCTGGGAGGGGCGGGAGCTCATCCCGGAAGGCCTCGGCTCGGAGGGCGGGTCTCCGCTCCGCCGGTCTGAGGCTTCCCCTTTAAGGGGCCACCCCCTTTAAGAACCCGGCCTTTCCCGCGCCCGCGCCACGGTCCCTTTAAGCGCGCGCCCCACTGGGCCCCGCCCCTTCCTCCCTTCTCTTCCACCATCTCTTCTTCCTCGGCTCTTGGCTCCTTTAAGCGCGCGCCCGCTTGGGGGGGCCCGCCCCTCCCCCTCCCCTCCCCTTCTCCTCCTTTCCCCTTCGCCCCCTCCTCTCTCCATTCTCGGCCGGCTCCCGGCCTCCGCCCCCGCCCCGCAGTCGCACCCCCGCGCCCGGAGCAGGTCTGGCGGCCGGCGCGTGGCGGTGAGCGCGGGGGGCCGAGGGGGGCCGAGGGGGAGCTTCCTCTCGCCCTTTCCTGTCCTCGCGGGACCCCGGGGGCGGGGCTGGAGCAGGGGGAGGAGGCAGGAGGGAAGGGGGGGATTCAGGTGATGTCCGGGGTGTCGGGGGGACATCCCAGGGCAGACAGCGGGCCGGGGAGCTAGACCAGGTGTGGGCTCGGTGGGCAGAGGGGGAGGACCCGGCCCCGGCGGGGAGGAGGGCGGGGGAGGGGCAGGCTGGGGTCCTGGTAGTGGGGGTTGCCCCTTCTTCCCTTCGGGTCTCCATTCTGGACCCCGGAGGGGAGAGCCCAGTCTAGCCCAGGGCTCCCAGCCTGCCTCGGAGATGTCCCGGGCTTGGTGTTCCCTGGGGTCTGGAGCCTTCGAGGGGATATAACGGGGCCTGTTGACCTCTGTCCTCTGACCCCTGGCCAAGCAGCTGCTGATTGGCACCCCTACAGCCGCCTGATAGCTGCGGGTAGGGAGGCTGCTAAACAGCCCTCCCCGCCCACCCCAAGCCTGGGCAGGAGTCCCTTCCCAAGGTGGCAGGGTGGGTGGACCCCTGGCTTGGGGGGGGTCGTGTCGGAAGTGGAGGTTGTGGGGAGAGAGCAGATGCCCGGAGGGGGTGCAGATGGCCAGCTTGCTATGACACAGAGGGGATCTCCTTTTTCTCCCCACCAACCTAGGGCTGGAGTTGGGGTAGGGGGGTCACCTCCTAGGACTGTGCCGAGTGGAAAACTTCTTCCTGCCCGTCAGAAGGCCTGCAGTCAACATGGCAATGCGGGAGCTGGTGGAGGCAGAGTGTGGTGGGGCCAACCCACTCATGAAGCTGGCAGGTCATTTTACCCAAGACAAAGCCTTGCAGCAGGAAGGGCTGCAGCCTGCCCCCTGGCCCCCAGGAACCCCAGCACCTGAATCGGTAAGTATTGTGGAAGTGGGAAGTACAGGATGGGTAGGATATGGGGGGGGGGGAAACTTATGCACCACCATAACTGCCTTCTTTTACTTCTCTCTCTCCTAGGTCTCCAAGCCTTTGGGAGTGGCTTCTGAAAATGAGGTAAACATACAAGACTCCCTTCTGCCACCTCTTCTCTTGTCTCCTTGCCCCAGTGGAAAGAGCGCTGGAATTGCAGGACCTGAGTTCAAATTCTGTCTTTGCTACTTACTACCTGCGTGACCTTGGGCCTCTGGGCCCACTTTCCTCAACTGCAAAATGAGGGAGTTGGAGTAGGTGACCTCTCAGGTCCTTTATGGCTCTAAATCTGTGATCCTATGATACCTTTTCACCTCTTTTCTGTGTTGCCTCTAGATTTTATTCCACTTTTTCTCCTTCACCGGCCTGATGTGCTTTGGCTTCCTCTTCTGTCCTTTTGCATGCTTCTGACTCTGGAGTTTCTAGTTTCTTTGTTTCTGTGTCTGTAGTTTCTATGTTTTTTTCTCTCACCTGTAAGTCTTTGTATGCTGTAGTTTGCAGGCCTCTCTGTCTCCCCAATCTTTTGGCCCCTTTTCCCTTTGAGCCCAAGAGTTTTCCTATTGCTTCTTAATGGTGTCTTTCCTGACAGTTGGTGGCTGAATTCCTTCAGGACCAGAATGCCCCACTTGTGTCCCGGGCTCCCCAAACCTTCAAGATGGATGATCTATTGGCAGAAATGCAAGAAATTGAACAGTCTAGCTTCCGCCAGGCTCCCCAGAGAGGTGGGTCCAGGGCCTGTTGGGAGGGGAGATGGCCAATTTTTGTGCCGTTTTGGGAGACCCTTTCTTTCTTTC
Source organism: Vombatus ursinus (assembly GCF_900497805.2). NCBI lineage: Eukaryota > Metazoa > Chordata > Mammalia > Diprotodontia > Vombatidae > Vombatus > Vombatus ursinus. The sequence continues at coordinate 119,556 of NW_020951209.1, forward strand.
TTTCTTTCTTTCTTTCTTTCTTTCTTTCTTTCTT
>NW_020951209.1:119599-164972 GCF_900497805.2 Vombatus ursinus
CTTTCTTTCTTTCTTTCTTTCTTTCTTTCTTTCTTTCTTTCTTTCTTTCTTTCTTTCTTTCTTTCTTTCTTTCTTTCTTTCTTTCTTTCTCTCTTTCTCTCTTTCTTTTTTTCTTTCTTTCTTGTGAGGCAATTGGGGTTAAGTGATTTGCCCAGAGTCACACAGCTAGTGAGTGTTATGTGCCTGAGGCCATATTTGAACTCAGGCCATCCTGACTCCAGGGCCGGTGCTATATCCACTTCACTACCTTGCTGCCCCTGGAAGACCCTTTCTAAGGGCTGGTTGTAGGCAAGAGGACTTGAGGTAACGGAAGAGACAGAAGACATGGTATTATCAGTTGAACTCAACTTGAGTTGTTGAGTTTTGTTTTTCTTTTTTGATTTTTTTTCATCTTTGATTTTTTTATTCATCTCTTTCTCTTAGCCCCAGGTGTGGCCGACCTGGCACTATCTGAGAACTGGGCTCAAGAGTTCCTGGCAGCTGGAGATGCCGTGGACGTAGCTCAAGATTACAATGAGGCTGACTGGTCTCAGGAATTCATACCTGAAGTTACAGGTGAGGCTTTAAATGAGGGAGTCTGTAACCCTCTTCAGTAAAACAGTCAGATTCATTTCTCCTCCCTTTCCTCCCCATCCCTTCCCAATCAGGATATAATGCAGTTTCAACAGCTTTATCCTTAGGTCCACTGGCTCAATTTTATAGGAAGATGGGCCTTTGACTTCCATCTAGGTCAGGGGTTCTTAACCTGTGGACCATGGACTGTGTTTTTTAAAAATACTTTGATAACTGTATTTTTAAAAATAATTTTAAAATAGAGTTTATCATTACATTTATTTTTTCAATTAATGAGCATTTGAAAAATCAGTCTGTCTCTCCTACCACCACCCCTCCATTGTTTACAAATTTTTAAAAGTCCTCAATACATAGCCTACATAGTCCAACAAAACAAATTGCTGCATTTGCCTTGTCCAGAAAGGTATATCATACTCTGCATCTTAAGTTCATCACTTCTCTGTTGGTGAGTGACTTGTTTTATCCACATTCTTTTGAACTAATCTTTTATCATTGCATTGGTCAGAGCCTTTCAAAATTGTTTTCCTCTATGATGTTATTATAAATTATTCTATTTCTGTTCACCTCACTCAGCATTAGTTCACAGAGATCTTTCCAGTTTCCTCCGAAATTGTTAATTTCATCATTTCTTATGGCACAGTAATATTCCATTCATTCATATACCATAGTTTGTTTAGCTATTCTTTAATAGGAGGATACCCCCTTAGTTTTCAGTTTGTGGATATCACAAGAGCTGCTCTATTTAAAAAAAAAATAATTTTGTTGGGGTTTAGGCCTAGTAGTGATATAGCCTGGTCAAAGGGCATGCGCAGTTTGGTAACTTTCTAGGCATAGTTCCAAATTGCTTACCAGAATAGTTGGACCAATTCACAACTCGACCAGCAGGGTAAAAAGTATAAAAAGTATACTTTTTCCCAGAGCCCTTCTATCATTTGTCATTTTACTCTTTTGTCATTTTTACCAGTCTGATAGGTATGAGGTGGAAACTCAAAATTACTTTAATTTAAATTAAATTCTTGGTGATTTAGAGCAATTGTTGAGAACTTGGTTTCTTCTTTTGAAAATTTCCTGTTCATATCCTTTGACCATTTATTTATTGGGAAATGGCTGTTAGTCTTATGAACTTGAATCAATTTCTTATGTATCTTGGATATAAGACCTTTATCAGAAACTTGCTGCAAAGATTTTTTTTGTCAGTTACTTATTTGTTTTCTATATTAGATATTATTATGTAAAAACTTTTTAATTTCACTTAATCAAAATTGTCCATTTTATCTTGTGTGATCCTCTTTAATACTTGTTTCAGTCATGAACTCTTGCCCTACCCATAGATCTGAAAGGTAATTTCTTCCTTGCTCCTCTAATTTGTTTATGATGTAACTTTTTATATCTAGGTCAGGTTTCTATATGGAGCATATCTTGGTGTATGGTGTGCAGTGTTGGTCTAAACCTAATTTCTGCCAAGCTTCTGTCCAGTTTTCCCAGCAGTTTTTGTCAAATAGTGAGTTCTTCTCCCACCAATTGGAGTCTTTGGGTTTATCAAACAGTGTGCTGCTGTGTTTGTTTGCTTCTCTATGTTGTGTATCTAATCTGTCCCTCTGATAGACCTCTCTTTTTTTTGACCAGTACAAATCTTTTTAATGATTACAGCTTTATAGTAGTCTGAAATCTGATACTGATGACCCCATCCTCAACATTACCACTTTTTTTTCATTATTACGTGAGATTATTGAATTTTTGTTCTTCCATATGAATTTCATTATTATTTTAATGAAATATTCTATGAAATGTAAAATATCATAATAGGTCTATAAATATTCTTTTGAGAATTAGAATAGTACAGAAAATGAATTTAGATAGTATTGTCATTTTTATTATGTTGCTTTGACCAATTCATGAGATATTAATGTTTCTCCAATTATTTAGATCTGTCTTTATTTCTGTAAAGAGTGTTTTATAGTTAGGATAACTATTTTAAAAATTCATGTATTTTGTACATTTAGAACATTTTCCTAAGAAGGGGTTCATAAGCTTCACTAGATTGCCAGAGGAGTACATGGCACAAAAAAGGTTAAGAACCTCTGATCTGTATGATGGCAGGGCAGTGAAACTGGTCTTGGACCAAGAAAACTGGTTTGTATTGGTGTCTGAGAAGGTGATGATTCATTGCTCTTTGGGGGCCAACCATAAGCTAAGGTTGTAGAGAGCTAGATGCTGGTTACCATTCTAGAACCTCATCACTGTAGTTTCCTTACACAGAGAAGTCATGAGTGGTTAACCATCTCTAGTAAAGTTATGAGCTTATAAGTTCTCTTGGCTATGTTGCCTAGTCACTTTGAATATGTTTTGGGCCCCCTACAGCTTGAGATAGGAAGCTCCCTAGGATCAGGGCAGTGACAAGAAAGCCCTGGGCATTCTTAATTTGTCTTCTCAAGTTTAAGCAGTATGGAAGACTCTTTGCCTCCTCTGTTCTTTCCCCTGGTGCTTGGTGGTACAGCAACAGAGCAGGGATTTCTTGAGTAGTGTAGTAGCACAGAAAGTTCCCATTCTGCTCTTGCCCCTTTAGGAGATCCAAGGGATTTGTAGAAGTGGGTGCTGGGGTTCTATTAGGTTGTTTAAGTTACCGCAGCTGCCCTCTAATTCTAGGTCATGAGAGTGGGACCAGAAGGCCCTCTTCTGCTTGTTGTTTTGTTTTGTTTTGTTTTGTTTCTGTCTTACTTTGGTACAACATATCTGTGAGGTTGTCATTTTCTTTTGAAAGGATCAGAATTTGATTGTTAGCAAGCCATCTGGGAAAAAAAAAAGCCCCACAAAAATGCAACATGTGCTGGTATGGGAAGTCTTTTCTAGGGCTTTCTGCTGTTTTCTGTCAAATTTGTGATATTCCCTTTTCCTCATTTGGGGAAATAGCTCCAGTCTTATGACTCAGCTAAGCCAAATTACCTGAGAACATTTGTAGATGAAGCTGGAGGGGGTGGGGTCAGCAGATAACAGTGCTGGTGGACTGCCTGGATTTGGACTCTGCCATCACAGGACTAGATACAATGTGTGAGCACTGGTAAAAAGGGTTAACAAGAGCCGGAGCTAGGCTAATTCATACAAAAAGATCTGGGCTGGAGCTGATTCCATTTAAAAAATATTCAGCAATTGATTCAAGAAACCTAAAAAAGGAAAGATGCTAAAAGAATGGAAAAGATGGTGGAACAAGGTGATGCCCTTATTGATCCAATAATATTCCATAAGACTGTGTGTCAAATGCTGTTCTGTGTTTTTAAATTTTATTTGATATTGACACTCAGTAGATACAAGTCCTATGTTCACCAAAAGCCTTTGCCAGTGTCATGGAAGATGGCCTTTGATGGACTATAAATAAAAGAGATATTTGATGGGGAGATTTTCTAAATGTTTCTATTTATGAATGACATTATGCTGGTTGTATTGAATGCCAAAACCGTTTGGGGCCTCGTCACTAAGATGCCAAGTGGATAAAGACTTTAAAACAAATAGAAAAAGACAGTACCATGTCACAGAAGCCAACCAAGGAGACTTTTTAAGGATTATGTAAATATCATTTACCTGGACTATAACATACAGTTGGATGGACAACCTGTTGTTCTTTTAACAATATACGCATCCTGGGCCAACACTGCAGGTGGATAGTGAGCTGAATCCAGAATTGGCACCAGGTGGAGATTAGGCTGAATTGAATTTGACTATGCATACAGCACTTTCAGTGCTCCCACCATGCCTCAAAAGTCCATCTTTTCATTAACACCAATATTTTCCTGGTGATACAATTTGGCTACGAATAGAAGAATACCTTGATCTCGAGAGAATCACGGTTACAGACAGCTGGTAGATGTAAGCCGCCTGCAGCACATGAGAAGCGATGCAAAAGACACGTGTATGACGCAGAAAAGGAGGTAAGCCAGGTATATATTAAGAATGAGCAAAAATAAATGGACAGTATGTAGAAATGGATGGGAAAGGAAGCAAAGAACATCAGTGTAATGTTAGGACAAGATTATAAGCATTTAGACATACTCAGCTCTAACTTATGGAATGTAGGTATTTACTTCTGTTTATGGGGATAGCCAAACAAGGGTTGGAGGCAGTCATAAAAGAGAAAATTGATAATTCTGATAACATGAAATTGAAAGCCTTTTGTAAGAAAAAAAATTAATACAACTAGAGTAAGAAAGAAAGTGGTTGATCTTTGTAGCGACTATTTATAACAAGGATGTGGTTTAGGATATATAGGGAACTAATAGAAATATATGAGATCAGAAGTCATTCCCCAGTGTATAAGTGGTCAAAGGACATAAGCAAATAGCTGTCGGAAGAACTGTAATCCCTTGCTTGGCTGTCCCTTGACAGAGCTGAATTGGTTGTCGTCTAACTTTTTTAGAGAGGATAGTGTGACGTAATAGATAGAGAACTTACAACCTTACAACCAGAACGACCTGGGTTTATGTTCTGCCTTTGACACATACTTGGCTGTGTAATCCTGGGCAAGTCACTGACCCTCTTAGTGCTCTAGTCACCTCTTGAAGACTAAATTGTCAAGAAGGTGCTGACCTGCATTGGTAGAGCAAGTTTCCTCATTAGAAAATTCTCTGTGCCACTTAAATCCCTGTTCCTATGACCTTTATTTAATATTCAGGTCACATCCCTGTTTTGAGCTTCTTGTAGCATAGAATAGAATGTGTTGGTGTTTCCCTTTTCTGCTATGACAAAAAGTACTGATTGGATGTTTTGGTATACATTGGAGCTTGGAGCTTTCCTCTATCTACAAAACCCTATTCTGATGCCTACTCATGGAGTTAGCCCAGGGTTTCTAAAGATTATGCCATCAGAGTACGCTCTCTGGCAAGTTCTACTAAGCTGGAAAGACTTTGAGTGTGGTCCTGATAACAGGCTGTGTTTTTTTTCTGAGGACCAAACCAATTCATGATGGAAAAGTACATCACTAGTAGGCTGGCCACCTGGTGATGAAATGTTTTTGGCTGAGGCAACCCTTGAGACAAAATTGTTAAATGACTCTGAATTATGTGTGGCCCTTTTCTGTTCCTGTAGTGATTCAAGTAGTAGAGTATTAGGAAAAGTGTAATGGTGCTAAGAATCAAACTTCAGTTTGACTGTTGATACTATAAGTGTAAGCTCTTTGTCCAGTGACCAGGGAGTGGACATATTGTAAGATGAGCCAAATCACATCCATCTGGATATTCTTGCTATAATTGAAAGAAGATGAAAGAAGAAATAGTTTTTGAAGAGGTAAAAAAAAAAAGAAGTTGATAGAATGGGTTTTATTATACCTTCCGCAGCTATAAGAAGCGTTTCATAGAACATTTGGTCATCACATAGCACAGTACTAATGATGTTTGCTAAAAGAAGTTCATGATGATAATTGCAGCTTATGCACTGACAACTTTTGCTGAGGGTAAAGTAGAGAAATTCTATAAAGAACTTGCTAATATTCTCCAAATAAAATTAACCACTACTCTGATATTGGTGACTTTGGTCACCAGGGAAAAGGTGAGGATGGGGAGAGAGATATGGGCAAATGTGATTCAGGAGAAAGAAATGAAAGAAGCCAAAGATGTACTGTTTACATGGAAGCCTTATACTGTTATATCATCCATATTTTCTTTTTTAAAACAATTGATAGGTGCTAGACATGATGAGCACTAAATAATACCATGAAGAATGCAGTGTTTGTTTTTTTTTAACATAACAGGAAGAAAACTTGTTATAGTTATCACTGAGTCAGTTGTGTGTGTACAATTAGACCACTGATTCATCAGAGCTAAGATCAGAATTTGTAAAGAGAGAGAAATAAAAGAAAGAATAATAATAAAAATTTGGAATGCAGTTAAAATGATTAATCCTAAATTATTTAAACATGTAATTTTTAAATTTAAAAATAGGAAATGGACAATAGAACCTATGTCAACACCAACTATAATAATTTTGTCCAGAAACTTAACCAGTGTTAAGTTAATTGCCACAAGGAAACCAAAAGAACCCAGAAAGTACCTCAGTTAGCAAACATCTAACTTGCTAAAAAGAGAATTATCTTTCTTAGCTGCCAATGACAAGAGCGGGTTAGAATATAAACTCATCTGTAAAATCTTACAAAGGAAGATGATGGATGATTATTAGCATTATTGTCTCATAAAACAAAAGCAGTGGAGAGCAAAACCAGTTTAATGAAAGCCTGGCAAGAGATCCAACTAAGCAGTCATCTCAAGGGCATCCAAGACTGAAAATGGAAGGAGGACTACAAATAGAAAAAAAAATGTAAACTATTTGCAGAAGCCATTTTAGCAAATTGTTTTCTCCGTCAAAGATAGTGGAACTACCATACTGGAAAATCTAACATCACAGTCCACAAGGTACTTATAGAGATGTAGCAGTTAACACTAAAGCAAACAACCATTCAGAGTAAAGAGATAAAGATCTGTCCTGGAGGAGATGCGATTATAAAGACATTGACCAATATGCAAGGTATCTGAAGGAGGAGAAGATACCAAAGGTGTAGGAAAAAATCCTGGACTCTTAATATTGAAGAAAAAAATGACCAAGAGAACATTAATAACTACCAAACCTATATGCCTGCTGTTCTATTTAAAATCTCTGAGAGTCATCTATATACAAATCAGGAACATCAGTGAGGATATTAGTAGGGAATAAATACATTTTTGCATAGTGTGTTCAACAATGGATCACATCTTTACCATCTCACAGTTAACTGAAAGATGTAGAGAATATACCACCATTCTTAGTATTGATTACAAAAAAAGCCTTTGATCCAGTAGAACACAATTCAACCTCAAGGTTTCTCGAAATCATTCAAGATCATTGCAAGATTTAACAGCAGAGACAACCTTGTTCAGTAACTCTCTGATAAGCATCAGATGAGGCAAAATGTATGTTTGCCAAAGGCTTTTTTTGTTGTTGCTGTTACTGTTACTTTGGAGTTTTGTTTTTGAGATTATCTTGCCTAGGCTGAAAGCTATGCAGCCATTCACAGGCAGGATCCCAGTGATGATCTGTATGGACATTTTAAGTTGCTCTGTTTTTCTGACCTGGATTTTGTCACCCCTCAGGCAGACTGGTGGCCCTCCGCTCCTGGGAGCTCACCATATTAGTGCCACACTTAGTGTAGACATCCAGTCAAAACTCAGAACCTCCTAACTTAAGTGATCAGCCTCCTTGAGGTAGGGATTACTGTCATGTGCCACCACAGCTAGCTCTTGCCAAAGGCATTGATCATTGTGATGGAGGAGATCAAGCACAAGGTGAGAGCCTCCAGATACTCTAATTTGCAGATTAATGTGCTAGTTGCATCAAGACCCAGGACATTCTCAAACAGATCTGTAATCACTCAGATGAGTGCAGCCTGACCACATATATAGGAAAGACAAAATAGGTGAAAGATGTCTTGTCCAGATTTCAGCATAGATTTGAATAGACACCCAGTTGAACTTGTCTAATAGTTATGTATATCTGGGACAATTAGTACAGATAACACACTGATCTGGTTCTAGGGTTCAGAAATAACAGCAGGTTGGATTGCCTTTAGTAAATTGCAGCGCTCTTTTACTCATCCCAAATTTTTCATGCAAGGGCTATCTTTTTTCAGTATTAATACTTGCTGTATGACAGCAAGACATGGGATATCAGTGCCTCTTAAGAGCAGAAAGTCTTAAGAGAGTCTCATCATGGTGTCAGCAGGCTGCACCATATAACCAGTGAAAAATGCTGACGAATACGAACAAATGGTGTCATCAAGAAGTTGAGTGATAGGAAGAGAAGATGGGCTATTCACATGACAAGAGCAAGGCCAACCAGAGTACTCCACTTGTATCCTTATGACGTCAGGAAGAAGCGTGGAAAGCCTCCAGTTCGTTGAGTTGGATCCTCTTGTGATGAAATTTTGGTTGAACCTGGTCAAAAGTAGCACAGGGTAGGCGGGTGTAGGTGGGTTGTGATCTGCATTGTTGGAAGTCCCAAACTGATGAGAGCACAGATCCATTTGAGTGTATTGGAACTTTGTTGCTCTCTGTTCCTTGGGGTATATGCCCAATAGTAGAATTATGGGGTCAGGGTCATTATGGTTTAAACATTTCTTGCATAATTCCAAATTGAAATCCAAAATTATTGGAGCATTTCCCAGGTCCACCATCAGTGCACCTGTCTTCTATAACCCCTTCAACAATGACTGTTCCCATATTTTTTTCATCTTTGCCAATTTGCGTGGTGTGAGGTAAAGTTTCAGACCTGTTTTAATTTGCATTTCTTAGATAGCTAGTGATTTGTAGCATATTTATTTCTTCTCCAGCTGCTCCTGGAAAGCATTAAAATAGATGGGGGTGGAGAGTGCCGTTGTTTAGGCTCTTCTTTCCTTGAATATTCCCACTCCAGGAACTAGTCCTTTTGTACCGCATAATATTCAATAAATGTTGGAAGAAATGCATCAAAATGTAAAAGGAAGCTGGTTCTTAGTCACTTTTTCATCATTCTTTTCCTTCCCTACTCTAGTTCCTTCTTGTCACCTTATTTGCTTTTACAGGACGTATGTTGGGTTGTAATAAGTATAATCAGTAGAAGAGGGCCAGCCCAGGGAAAGCTAAAGAAAGCTTCCATGTGGTAAAAAATTTGCTGGTACACTTTTTGCATTATCAATGTGATTTTGTTGTAAGTGGACAGTGTATCAAAGTTAGAAACTTTCATAGGCAGAGAGAATATTTATCCTCTTATTTTTGGCCTGTGAGATTGATGTGTATATAACGGATCCCTTGTTGACCCTTGTCAGCAGCCAGCCTATGCTTACAGTGTTGGCCCTGAGATTAGAGGAACTTGCAAGTGACTTTTTCAAAGCTAATATAACAATGGGACCTGCTTCCTATAGGATTCTCCTAAGATAAGTTATGTTGTTTTTTTCCCTAACTAGCTCTTTTGAATGTTCTCTAAAATTGTATTTCTCAAAAATGGAATATGCTGTAGTTTTATGAAGGCTTCTTGAAACTTAATAACAAGCTGCTGAAGGAAACCAAGTGGAATGTTGGGTAGGGAATGACTGGAAAGCAAGAAGGGAAGGATTGGGGGTTCTTTTATTCATCAATGAGAATGGGGCAAGTGGCTAGATGATGGGAAATTGGTACTGTAAATATTAAGCACTTAGTATATACTTATCATATTGGAGACTGAGGGTCGATCGGCAGGATACAACTCAATAGAAAGGCATCTGACCTTGAGGAATTTTTTTGGATTATAAGATCATAGATAATAGAATTAGATGTGTCTTTAGTGGCCATTTAAAAGCCAGTTTTTACTCCCTGATTTTAGTTAGGAATAAGGTAAAGAAATGTTGCCTGGGCTATCTAGGGAGAAGAACCTTCATGTTAATATTAAAAGGCAGTACCTGAAACTGGGGGACAGTGTCACAAAAAAAAAGTTTGGGAAGCATCCATTTTTATGTTGAATATTACTTAATGGTTAAGTAGATTCTAAGGGATAGCAGAAGTGCCATGGAAAGTTGTGTTTTGTGATTTTCTATATAATCCTGAAGGATTCATGTGCTATCTTAGTAGAAAGAGTGATAGGCCATGTTTTCTAGTATATAAGCACTACTCTGCTTTTTACCCCTGTGGGGTGTGTGTGATCCTTTGAAAAATTTTTCCCCTTCATAGCCCACTGTTTTCAGACTGCAACTCCAAATCATGTGGAGAGGAATAATTAAAATTAAAGCAAAACCTTGGTAACAAATATTTTTCATGTTCTGTAGTTAATAATGTTACATTTTATCAAATAATAACAACAGTTTACTTCATATTTATCTCATATTCTGTAGACAGATGAAAATGATATTCTTTAGGAGCAGGTATCATTAAAATTAAATGATCATATTGATCGAAATACTACATCTTGATTCCTTTCAAGGGTTTGGAGAAGCATGTCTTCCAAATAGTTCAGGATATTCTTAACGTTTCCTAATTTATACTTTTGACCTACCTAGGGAGTAGAGACAGACTAGGATTTGTGTTTTTTTGTTTTACATGTAGAGAAAGTGAGGTAGATAGTGAAGGAAGAGAGGAGTGAACTTTGCCTAGGTCACCTGTTAAGTGGACTGCAGAGCCAGCAGTACTGTAGAATCAAAGAATCTCAATTGTAGCTCCCTAAGAGTGTAAGTGTGTGTGCGTGTGTGTGTGTGTGTGTGTGTGTGTGTGTGTGTAGATTCTGTTTTGATCTTTGCCATTACATTGAAGATTGGATAGGTATTGAATATGTTTTTCTGATGATCCAGTTACTTTTGCTGTTATGTAGGGAGGTGTGGACTCCCCCTAGTTAGGGGATAACTCCCTAGCCTTATGTCTCTGCTGATTTGACCTTTAGGATCTTTTTCAGGGTATTCATCGTGCTGCACTTGTTTCTAGACATGAGGAAAATGAAGGACAAAGTCCTTGTGTGTGGCAGGCAGTGTCGCATTCTACTTGTAGTCTGTCTTGATTTGTATGTTAGAGTTTTTCCCTTCTGTTTTCAGCAGGACCTTGTGTGCTGCTTGCCTCTGAGAAAATATATTGAATGAAAAGATTTTAAATAAATGCTTGCAGAGCAGGGGTAACAGTCTGGGAAGCCTGACTCCCAGGTGGCTACTTTTGTCTCTCACATCGTCTGGGAACAGTATTAACTGGTAGGGCTGACACAGCTCCTCCTGCTGGGGCATGTGGTTCCCACTTCATGAGTATTCTGTTCAGAACGGGGAATGAGATCATATCTTTGTACTCCAAAAGCCACTGAGGAGAAGACAGCAGATAACGACCTTCTATCAGTTCTTGAATCTGGGTAGAGGGAGAACTGGTTAGGCAGTTTGTGATAAGGAATAGGAAGTCTTCTGTTTGTGCCTTAACTCTTCCCTCTCTGCCACCTCACAATCTTTTTTTTCTCAATGAGGATGTTCACTATAATGGTACCTTATATTTTTATAGAACTTTTGATTTTCAAACATGTTTTATTGATGCATTTTGTCTACCTATCACAGTTCTTTCCCACCTTCCCTTCCAGATCAAACCCTCTCTTTAAACAAAGAAAAACAATTAAATCTGATACAATGTTTATAATACTTTCTTACAGTAATTTTGCGCTCATCTGCCAGGAGGAGGAGGTTATGTTTATTTCTCTCTTCTCTGGGACTGTCACTGGTTTTTCCATTACTCGAGGGTTTGATTTCCTTTTAGTCATCTTTTCATTTACATTTTTAGATGTTGTATATCATTTTCTTGTTTTGATTACTTAATTTGGTATTATTTCATATAAACCTTGCTCATTCCTCTGAATTCTTCCTATTTGTCATTTCTTGCTGCATAATCATTCCCACGTGCATGACATTCATGTACCACAGTTTTTCATTCCCCAGTTGATGGGCATCCACTTTATTTCTGGTTCTGTGCAGCCATAAAGAGGGCCACTGTGAACATTTTGGTGTATGTTGGACCTTTGTTTCTGTCTTTGGCATCCTTGGGGTACTTGTTCAGTAATGGCATTATTGAGTTAAAGGGTTTGGTTAGTTTAGTTACTTTTATTATATAATTCCAAATTAAATTCTACTTTGCAGCCTGTCTTCCCACTGCCCCTGCAGTATTGAATATTGCCAATATTGACTGTTCCTAATTATTTGCCAGTTTTCATGGTGTGAGGTAAAACCTTAGAATTTTAATTTTAATTTCTCTTAATATTTCAGTGTGTTTTAATGGGGTCATTTGTGGTTTGCAATTCTTTTGAAAAAGTTGATCTCCTCCGCCCCCTCTCTATTGTGGTTGGCTCTTTCTGTCATGTATTTGAGTCATTCTCTATTATATGGTGCTCTAAGTTTTATAAAGTGCTTTCCTTCTAGCACTTTATCACTCCTTTGTGAGGTAAGTAGTGTGAAGATTACTCTCCACATTTTACAAATGAGAAAACTGGGGCTTTGGGAATTAAATATCTTGCTTAGGATCACATAGCTGAAAAATATCAGAGCTGGAGTTTGAGCCCATGTCTCTTGGCTCCATGTCTCATACTTATAGCTGCTCTGGGCCTGACCTCCCCATGTGGCCTCATGACCTTCTTTGACCTTCAGAAACCTTCTACCTCTAACTTCCTGAAAGTGGAGTTTCATTAGCATGGTTAGTCCAGGGAAGTGAATAGGTTTTTTTTGAGATACTAGGAATAGGGAAGCCATCTAGTCTGTACATAGTATTCCTCATTTCCCCATTCTCTGGCTGACTCTGTTGGTTCTCCAATCTCCCCTAATCTCTGCAGACCCCTCATCGGTGTCCCCTGCCCGCTGGGCTGAGGAGTACCTGGAACAGTCAGAAGAGAAACTCTGGCTAGGAGAGCCTGAGGGAACAACCACCACTGACCACTGGTGAGTCCTGGCTGTTCCTTCCTGTACTTCCAAGGAAAGATTTCAGGCAATATTTTTTATCCCTTCTAACATTTCTCATTCACATTTACATGCTGTCTTCTCATAGCTTCTTATTCCTCCTTAGTTAGCTTCTTTAATTTTTCCTACTTGTATTATGTCCAACATAAAAACTCTGTAAGTCCTGCCCTTAGTTCACTATAAGTCTAGAGCTGCCCTAAGGCCTTTGTTGCATCATTTGTGATTCCTCAGTCCTTCAAGGTTGTGTGTTAGGGAAGGAAATAAAGGAGGGAAGAAGGATTTAGTACCTAGTATATGCCAGTCATTGTGCTAGACTTTTTACAAATATTATCTCAATTGATTCTTATAACAACCCTGGGAGGTAGGTGCTATTATTATCCCCATTTTACAGTTGAGGAAACTGAGGCAGACAGGTTAATTGACTTGCCCAGCATCACAGAGCTAATAGGTATTTGAGCCTGGATTCAAATTCGGGTTTTCCTCACTTAAGGTCCAGAGCTTTGTCTATTACACCACCTAGCCTTAGCAAAAAAGAAGATAATAGAATATGGGAATTCATCTTTTCTTCCATACCCATTGTCCCCTTTTAATATATGTATACATTTCTCTTCAGCTGAGAGGAGAAAGATGTTGTTCAGGGCTAGGAGGGGTATGCATAAGGAGTGTGCATAAGGTGGTTGTTTTTTGGAGCATCAGATCATTCTGTCCTCTTCTGGCCCAGGTACAAGGAATATCTTCCTGATGAAGACCTGCAGTCCACTGCCAATGACTTCGTGGCCAAGGTGGATGACCCTAAATTAGCTAATTCTGAGGTGAGCCTCACCCTGCTGTTTCTGTGTTTGGGAGAGCTAAGCATGGAACATAGGGAATGTGTTCTTCTACCGTGTTCTGTCCTGGGAGAGGGAGTTGAGACAGCAGGTCTTTTCCTATAGTCTCCTCCATTCTTGTCTCTTCTTCCAGTCTGTCAGCCCTGCTCTGGGCTCACATTCTTCCCTTTAGTCTTGAGCCTCTAGTTGATCAGTTCAACTTGGAACCCTTGGCTCCCTTGTCTTCACTCACCCCTTGCCAGGCTCCAAGCCTGGCTTATTCCCACCATCTCCCTCTTTGATCCTAACTATGTGCTACTCACTAAAGGCTACTAGAGAGTTACACAGCTGTGCCAAAGGGGTCTACTAGAAATTTATTGTTTTATCACAACTGTGCCCTCATGGCTGCATGGCAGTATTCTTAGCAACACTTTTATTCTTCTCTAATTGACTTCCTCATACTCTCCGACAGTGAACTTTCTGTCCTCAAGCCCACTGTAGTACCCTAGGATCTCATCTCCCTCTTTACTGAGAAGATAGAAGTCATATTTGTGTTTCCCTTTTCTCCCTATTTGACCCCTCAAAATTCCTTTAGCCTTTTTTTCGTTTCCTGTAGTTTCTGAGGAAGAGGTCACTCTTCTTTGCCAAAGCCAACCCCTCTACTTTTGTCCTTGATCCTTTCCCTTCCTTTCCCTTTTATGAAATTTACCTTCTCAGTTATACCCCCTTTTTGTTTAATCATCAATTTCTTCTTATTTGCTGTTTCCTTACCTATTTGCTACAAATGTGCACAAGTCTCCCCCGTCCTTAAAAAACCCTGCCATCTTAAGCTGTCATCACACATCTCTTCTCTCCTTCACAGCCTAACACCCAGAAAGAGTTGCCTACACTCTTGTCTCTACTTCTATACTTCCCACCTATTTCTCAACTTTTTGCAGTTTGGCTTGCGACCCCCTCTGTTCCCTCCAAGGTGGGATTTGAACCCATCTCTTGCTTACTCCCAAGTCTAGTGCTGTATCCATTTTGCCACTCTGTTTAGCAGTTGGATCTCAGGGTCAGAGGACGGATGGTCTCATAACTGCTAAAACCAATAGACTTTTCTTCGTCCTCATTCTGTTTTTTCCCTCTTTGCTACACTGCTGAGCACTTCCTCCTTCTGAGAACGCTTACTTTCCTAGACTTCTGTGACATTCTTCTCTTTTGGTTTTCCTCCTACCTATCTGGCCATTTCTTCTTGGTTTCTTTTGTAGGATAATCATCTGTCTCCCAACCACCAACCTTTTTTGGCTCTCAAGGCCTCTGTTTCTTTCCAGACTCTCTGTCTTGGCCATCTCATAGATATGATCCTTAATCTCCTAAATCATTGCCAACTACCTGTGAATGACTCTGCCTGGATTTCCCCCTAGCCTCTGAAACTCAACTGGTCCACAACAGAACTCTCGCTGTCTTCCCTTCTTCAGGCTACCTCTTTCCACCCTGCCTACTTATTTTCGAGGGCATCTCCTGCTTCCAGTCACCAAGGGTTGCCACATCAGAGTCATCGTTGACTCTTTCCTCTCCAGCATCCCCTATCCGGTTAGTTGCCAAGTTTGGTCAGTTCACCTTTGACAGTGCTTCTCACTTATATCCCTGTGTTTTTTCTAAATGGGTTGTAACTACCCTAGGTCAGGCCCTCATAATTTCTCCTTTGAACTTGTAGTGTAATCTCCCTGTTTCCAGGTTCTCCTTTCTGATCTGTCCTCTGCATTGCTGTCAGATAAGTATTACTAAGACACAGGTGTGACCATGTTACTGCCTTGCTCTACATTTTTCAGTGGATAGCTGTTTCCTTTAGGATAAGATACAAATTCCTCAGGTTGGCATTAATGGACTCCAAAATCTATCTCTGATCTCTGTTTCCAGACTCCTTTTGTATTATTCCCTTTCATGTAACCTGTGTTCCAGGCACGCTAGCCGGCTAGCTCTTCCCCAAACTAAAGATTCCTCCTTCCGTCACTGGGCCTTCTTTGCACTGGCTACCTCCAGGCTTGGAACCCTCATAGCCCTAGAATTCCTGGCTTTCTTCAAGTATCAGCTTAAATGTCACATTTTATGTAAAGCCTTGACTGACTCCCCCTCCCTCCAGTTATTAGGACCCTCCCTCACTTCAGATAATCTTGTAATAACTTGTCTGGGTATATATTATATCCTCACAATAGAGTGTAAGCTTCTTGGGGACAGGAATTGTTTTTTGTTTGTTTTTTTTATTCCTAATACCAGCATAGTGCCTTGCACTTGGTAGGCACCTATTAAGTGCTAATTGAATTTCTTTCCAAAGAAATGAGATTTAAGACCTGTCCCACAATTGCCCCTCCCCCTTTCCTTTTAGGCAGTTGGGGTTAAGTGACTTGCCCAGGGTCACAGCTAATAGGTGTCTGAGGCTGGATTTGAACTCAGGTCCTCCTGACTCCAGGGCTGGTGCTCTATTCAGTGCACTACCACGCTGCCCCAGTTGCCCTTTCTCTTATCTCCCTCCCAACCCTGTCCTCCGAAATTAGAGCCCAAGATCCTCTCCTTTTTGTTCTTGGCTACCTTTCAGAGTGTTTATCATATCTTGCCTGGAGCTGAGTATATTCAAGGAGAAGGGAGTGTGCAGGGTCCTTTCACCCATGGTTGAGGGCACACACTTGGCAGTCCTGTCCCAAGTGGCCTGTGTGTGTCTCTGTGCCCCAGTTCCTGCGATTCGTGCGGCAGATCGGAGAGGGGCGGGTGTCCCTGGATGCCAATGCGGGGTCCAGCCAGGAGCAGGCAGAACAGTGGGCAGCAGAGTTTGTGCAGCAGCAGGTAGGACCCTGTCACAACCCAGTCCAGCCTCACAGTCAGCTCTTGCTCCAAGTTAAGGTTTCCCTCTCAGTGTTCTCTGATCCCAGGTGGGGAGAGGATGGTCACCGACAGTTTTTTCTGTCAGGGCCTGCTCCCGGCGTGGGTGGCAGTGGGAGCTGATAATATTCAGCTTGAGGGACCTTTTGAGAGGATAAAGAATTTGTGGGTGGTAGAACATTGACTAGCCTTCTACCCTTTCTTTCTCACAGGGCACATCAGAGGCCTGGGTAGACCAGTTCACACGGCCAGCGAATGTGCCTGCCCTTGATACAGAATTTGAAAGAGCCAAGTCAGCCGTAGAGGTGAGAACAGAGGCCAGAAGCAAGGCCTCTTGTGCTATAGGTGCCCTTGGCAGTCTGGTGAAACCCAGGGACCCCTTTCATCTCTTATTTTAGTTTGGTTTGGTTTGGTTTTTCAAGGCAATTGGGGTTAAGTGACTTGCCCAGGGTCACACAGCTAGTAAGTGTCCATCTAGCTGCCCCCAGAATAATGTTTTCAAATGCATAAAATCAGATACATAGATTTACAAGGAGAGTCAATTATATGGAAATACAGTTAATAATTCTTTTTTTTTTAAAGTTCATGGACCACAGGTCAAGAACCCCTTCTAGAGGAATTCTTCTATGGATAGGAGCCCAGGCAGTGGGAATGTAAGACCAAATAGGAAAGTTCCTAGGAAATAATCTTAGAGGGTAGATTTCTAGTAGGCCATGATAGCTGACTCCTTTTCTCCCCAACATGTACCTTCCTACAGTCTGATGTTGACTTCTGGGATAAGCTGCAGGCAGAATGGGAAGAGATGGCGAAACGGGATGCTGAGGCCCATCCTTGGCTCTCTGACTATGATGACCTCACTTCTTCTTCCTATGATAAGGTAAGAGCCATTGTTCTCTGGTGGCCTTTTCTCTTTCAATCTTCTCTTCAAACTGGCGATAAAAGGAAAGCTACCAAGTGCACACTTTGCAAATACTATTCTCCTATGAACCTTCACATGCAAAGAAGCCTAAACAATCATACTGTCTTCCTTTGTTAATAGAAAATCATAAATATTGAATGCCATTGGTTGTAGCTTAAGTCTATCATCCTGCTTTATCAAAGCTGTCAATATATGGGATTTGGCACCGTTCAGGAGAACTAAGGAACACCTGAACTGAGAGGAAAATATTTTGGTGTCTAGTTTGGGTCTCTGGGCTTTCGAAAGGATGTGGTTTTCTTGAAATGAAACAGGATTATGCAGAAGACGATCTATGGAGTGTTGGCCCCAGTGGCTTTGAGGAGAGGAGGGTCCTCTGTTAGTAGGGGACAGCAGTTACCTATGAACGAAGGATCAGGAATGATAGGATCAGATTGTGAATCCTCCCTGTTCAGAGGTTGGTAAATGGTAGTTTATCTTCTTGCCTCCAGACACCTAACTAACTATCTGTCATACTTAAAGTGGCAAATTTTTTCCATTCTAATCCCATTCTTCATATGTTAGCTACCTCAACCAAGGTAGTGTCATTAATTAATGAGGGTTGGGGTGAAAAAGAGAATCATAGAATTCAGAGTTGTGAGAGATCTTAATAGCCATCTGCTTCAACACATACCCAAGAAAAGATTTCCCACTCTAACGAATTCCATAAATAGTCTTCTAGCTTCTGCCGGAGGGCCTCCAATGAGGGACAAGCCTTCAACCTCTGGAGGCAGCCCGTTCCAGTTTGGGATAACTTCAGTTGCTCCGGGTCTGCCTTCTGGGGCCAAGCAGAATAAATCTTATTCTATTTCCCTATCCTAGCTTTTCATGTATCCCAGAACAGCTCTCATGTCTCTCCTTAATCTTCGCTCAAAGCCTTTTACCACACTAAGTAGTCTTTACCTTTCTTAGATGTTCCCAGATTTCTCAGCATCCTTCATATACTGTGACACTTGCCCCTAAGCACAGTATTGGATGTGCTGTGACCATGGTAGAGTGCAGAGGCACCATTCTCCCTCTGGATAGATGCTGGACCTTCTATGGTCCCTGAGCTCCCAGGAACTGTGTTTGGCTGCCATGTCATAGGGCAGCTCATACTGAGTTTGCAGTCTACTAAGACCTCTGGACCATTTTCAGAGTGTTTCTTGTCTACCCATCTTCTCCTGTGAATAGCAAGCAGTATGTGGAGGGTTTGTGAAGCTCTTTCCCTGGGTAATCTTTTTGATCTTCACCACGACTCTGCAAGGCAGGTGATGTTTCAGCTGCCACTTTACAGATGAGAAAACAGGCAGAAAGAAGAGAAGTGACTTGCCTAGGGTCACACAGCTAGGACATGCTTGAGGCAGGATTTGAACTTGGGTCTTCCTCACTTAAATTAGCACTCTGTGCACTGCACTGGCACTGTTGCTCTTCTTGTGCTTGTGAAGTATCCCCATTCTGTGTTTGTAAAGCTGGTTTTTGTGAATCTACATTTAAGACTTTATATTTATCTCTGTTGAATTTCATCTTATTAGATTGAGCAGCTGCGTGTTATAAAATAATAGTTATAATAATAATAGCTAACATTTTTGTACAGCTTACATGTATTTTGTCTGTTCTTTATTATCTTAGTAGACGTTATGTACCAGCTGTGTATGTATCATAACCAATCTATAGCCTATGAGAAACATATAAGATAATATATTGCCAGTTACAAGTTTATAATGTATTTTTGTATTTTGTTTTGTATGTATGTAATATAACATTCAAAAACAATTTTTTTCCTGATTGAGAAAAGGATACAAAATGCAAAACCCACAAATTTTTTTTTTTGGGGGGGAGTTAGGCAGTGGGGTTAAGTGACTTGCCCAGGGTCACACAGCTAGTAAATGTTATGTGTCTGAGGCTGGATTTGAACTTAGGTCCTCCTGAATCCAGGGCTGGTGCTCTATCTACTGCGCCACATAGCTGCCCCAAAACCCACAGTTTCAATAACTGAAAATTGCCAATTGTTTTGCAGTACCTTATATTGAGATGTTATCTTTCTTGGGGGCTTTATGTTAACTACTGAATGAATATGTTAGACACATTAGGGTTTTAATTGGGATTTTACATAGTTTGCATTTATTTCTTTGGTTCTTTGCTGTTTGTATTAACTAATAGTATTATTTTAATAAATGTTATAAATGTATTAAAAAAACAGCTAACATTTTTATAGACTATTGTGTGCAAGGAGCTGTGCTAAGCACTTTACAAATATTATCTCATTTGGTTCTCACAACCTCCTTGGGAAGCAGGTACTGGCATTATCCTTATTTTACAAGACATTAAAGGGCCTGCCCAGGGTCACACAGCTAGAAGTGTGTGATTTGAACTGAGGCTGGATTTGAAATGAGATCCTCCTGACTGTCAGCCCTGTGCTCGTTCTCTCCACCTACTGCTCCTTCTGGCTGCCCACTAGGTCACCTAGAGAGCTGGCCTTAATCCAAGAGGGCTTGTGTTCAAGTCCTGCCTCGGCCACATACTGACCGTGACTTTGGGCAAGTCACTTAATGTGCTGTTGGTAGCTCCCTAAGACTTCTGTTTCAGAGAAAATGCCAGCCTGTGCTGGTAGGGGGATTTCTCCATTTGGGAGTTCTCCATACCAATGAACTCAGTGTCCTGTGGTTACCTTATCTAACCTGTTTAGAGCTTTTTGGATCCCAGCTCTTTTTATCCCACATGAAAGCCATCTCTCCCAGCTTTGTGTCATCTCAGGTATGATCAGCAAATACCTCCTTTGCCTTTCTCCGAGTCACTGATTTAGAAAAATGAAACAGCTCAGAGCCAAGCACAGATTGCTGGGACACCCCACTGCAGCTTCTCCTTCTAAGTTAGCATTGAATCATGACTAACTACTTTTTGAATGAGGGTTCTCCAGGGCTCTGTCCTGAGCCTGCGTGTGTCTCTTTTTGCTCTCTAGTCTTGTAAGAAATCTTGTAAGAAATTAAGAAATCACTTGGCGATTAGCTCTGTATGTCTACTCCTAATCTCTCTTCTGAGCTGTAGTCCCAGGTCACCAGGTGCCTTTTGGACATGTCTGACTGGATGTCCTGTGAGTATCTTAAAGTCAGCATGTCCAGAACAGAACTCATTATCTTTCCCCCCAAAGCCTCCTGTTACTATTGAGAGCACCATAATCCTCCCAGTTGTCCAGGCTTGCAAACTTGGTATTATTTTTAACCCCTTACTTGAACTTACTCCACACGTCCAGTTTGTTGTCGAATCTTGTCGTTTCTGCCTTCACAACGTCGTTCATATACTTCTCTTCCTGTTCTTTCAGTCAGCAAGCATTTGTTAGTTAACCACTTATGTTCACATCCCTGGGAATGTAAAGAGAGGCAAAAATAGTCTCTGTCCTCAAGAAGTGCCCATTGTAAAGAAGAGACAACACGTAAATAACTAGGTACATATCAAATATATGGAGTATTTGGTTTTTTCAGTCATGTCCAACTCTTTGTGACCCCATTTGGAGTTTTCTTGGCAGAGATACTAGAGTGGTTTGCCATTTCCATTTCCTTCTCCAGCCCATTTTACAGATGAGAAACTGAAGCAAACAAGATTAAGGGACTTTTTCCAGGGTCACACAGCTAGTAAGTGTCTGAGGCTAGATTTGAACTCATGAAAATGAATCTTCCTGACTCCTGACTGGGTGCTGTGTCATCTAGCTGCCCTCTGTACAGAGCAGATGGAGATGATCTGAAGGGGAAGGGACTAAGAAAGGCCTCCTGTGGAAGGGGAGAAGTTAGGTGAGCCATGAAGAGAGACAGGGGAGCTCAGAGGTGCAGGTGAGGGGGTAGGAGCCCTCTGGCCGTTAGGGACAGGAAGTTAGATGTTCTAGGAGCTGCAGTCAGGCCAGTGGAGCTAAATTGTGCTGGAGTGGAAGGGGTAAGAAGGCTAGAAATGTAGGAGGGGGACAAAGTAAAAAGAGCTTTAAATACTATACAGAGGACTTTATATTGATTCTTGAATCAATAGGGAGCCCACCAGAGCTCACTGAGCCAGGGTGAGGTCTGGAAAAGGCCTCCAGAGAACTGGAAAAGTCTCAAGCAAAGAGGCTAGAGGTAGGTGGCATAGATCTAAGGCTCACCCAGGGCTCCGTGGGCCAAATACAGAGACCAGGAAGTGGGTGGCCTTAATCAGGGCTGACACAGTGCCCCCGAGAAGTGTGGAGAGAGGCTGAGGTGGATTTGGTTGGCAGGGTGTGGAGCAGGGAGAGTCTTTGATCAAAGTCCCCTGGGAAGGCTGTAGAGCAAAGACAGGCCAGGAGGTGGGTGGTCCTGGGGCTGAGGCAGAGCTTCCTAGGAAGTTTTGGAGAAAGCCCTGGAGGCCTGGTTATTTAGATAATGTTTCCCTGAGTGCCGCAGAACTCTGGGATAGGAATTGGGGGTGGGGCTGTGGGAGGTGCACAAATAGCCATCATACAACATTATGTACAAATATTGCTTATGTATAAACAATGCGTAAGGATAGTATAAATAGTGCTATGAAGATCAGGGAAGGCTTCCTGGAGGAGGTGATATTTGAGCAGGGAAAGGACTCCCATAAGTAGGGAAGTCATGTCACTTATAAGGAACAGAATGAAGGCAGGAAAACACAGGGTGTGCAATGTGGCCAGAGCCAACTGGAACACAGAGTGTTAAAAGGAACCCTATGAGAAAAGGTAAGATAAGATAGTGCTACTAACAAAAGCAGTGCAACTGGGGAAAAAAGTATTTGTATCAAATATCATGGGTAAGAGTCTGCTGTCTCAGTTATTTTGGCACCTAACAGAAATCTGTAAGGCCAAAAGCCATTCCCCAGTATATAAGTAGTTAAAGCACATGAACAAACAGTTCTTAAAAGAAGCAAGATGGTGGGGGAGGGGAAAGCACAAACATTTATTAAGTACCTACTGTGTGTCAGGCACTCTGTTAAGCACTTTATGAATATTATTTGATTATCTCAAGAACTGCAAAATTTAATTAACAACCATGTGAAAGATTACTTCTTTAATACTACTACTAATATGATAATTTCATACAATAGTGTATAAACATGATATAATATGTAAATTATATAACATTATCTAAAATGAATATAATAATAATACTAACAATAAGAGAAATGATGTTTCTTGTACTTGGCACATCATTACACTAGATTCGTGCTAGGATTCCTGGGTCCATCTTCGAGCTGCATTCAAACAACTTTAGAACAACTGACTAGGGGCAACAACAAACCTCTGGACAAACCGAGGCCGACGAGGAAGCCTGGGCATGCTTACCCAACATTTGGGGGAACTACCTACCGGCAGAACATGTTGCCACAATTCAGAACTATAACTGCTTTTCTTATTTAGTTGTGGCAGCACAGGGAATGATGGGAGAAAAAATTCAATTGGATCATATATTTTAGAGGGAACATTTTTGTACCCTTCAAATTGAAATCTCTCTTGGGAAGCCGCATTCGAAAAGAATCTGGCCATCAAGGGGCTCCTGCTTTCACCCATAAACTGCCTCCTGTAAGGCATTCCACTGGAGCATCAGCTTTGCTGCTGGAGCTTCCCCTAGACGTACATGACTATGTTGGCCCTAATTTCCCTCAGTCATTGCTCTCAGGCAGTTTGAGTCCAGAATAGCCAGTCTATCAGGGATGCCCCTTTCAAAATGGGAGGATGGAGAAGAGAGTAAATGTAACACTGTGAGGTTGTTCTTGGCCACACTCTCCTTGTGCCTGCCCTGAATGTCACCTGGGACCAGTTCAGTATTGAGTTGTGCCACTCAGCTATTGTCTAGAGTCTATTAGGGAAACCACCAAACACATACCAATATGCACGTACAAATACAGAATAAATAACAGGTGATTTGGTGGAGGGGAAGAACTGACACTTGGGGGACTTAAGAAAAACTTCCCGTAGGAGGTGACATCCAAACTGTGTTTTGAAATTACACAGGGATTGGAAAGGTGAGGTGAGGTGAGGAGGAGATGCCTTCCAGGAATTCTTTTTCCCTGTGCAGGGAAAAGAAGGGGAACCAAGTGCTGTGTATGAGGAACATCAGAAAGGCCAGTTTGGCCAGACAGAAAGTATGTCGTGGGCAGTGATGTGTAATAAGGCCAGAAAGTAGCTTGTGCAATGACAGGAGCTTCCATTTGGGCTTAGCAGGAATAGCAGCTGTAACTTATTGAGCAGTCAGACCTGTGCTTTAGGACTATCACTTCGGTAGCTGTGTGTGTGTAAGAGAGATTGGAAAAGGCCTATAGGGAGAGACTGATTAGGAGGCTATTGTAATAGTCCAGTCAAGCGGTGATGAGAGTCTGGACCAGGATGGTGGCCCTGTGAGCAAAGAAAAGGGGATTTGTGAGAAAGATGTTATGGAAGTAGAATTGACAAGATTTAGCAACTAATCAGAAATGTAGGGTGAGAGAAAGGAGGGAGCTGAAAATTCCTCAGAAATTGTGAACCTGTGTGATGGTGCCTTTACCAGAAAGGGGGAGTTTAGAAGAGAGGTAGATTTTGGGGAATAGACAATGAGTTCTGTTTTGGAAATGTTGAATTTGTTCTGTAGGACATCCATGTTCCTACAGTGTTCAGTAGATGGTGGTATGGAACTGCAGCTCAGGAGAGAGTCTGGGGCTAAATATCCATATCTGGGAGTCTTCCCCAGATATAATTAAAACACATAGAAGCTGATGAGGTCACCACGAAAGAGTGTAGAACAGGGGTTCTTAATCTTTTTTTGTGTTATGAATCCCTTTGGCAATCTGAAGAAGCCAATGGACCCCCTTTCAGAATAACGTCTTTAAATGTAGAAATAAAACACACAGGATTCCAAAGGAAACCAATTATATGGAAATGGAGTTATTAGAATTTTTTTTTTTTAAAGTTCACATATCCCAGCTTAAGGACCACTGGTGTACAGGAAGAAGAGGATGCAGGACAAGACCTTAGAGTAGGACAATAGTTAGGGAGAGGAATATGAATAATGAGCCAGCAAAGGAGACTGAGGAATGGTCAGACAGTTAAGAAGGGGCCCATTTACAGCCAGATTCCTTCCCAAGTAGGGATTCACAATGGAAAGGTAGATGTGAAGGGTACAGACCTTTCCCCCCTAAAGTGTATTCACCAGTTTGACTCATTAGAACTCTTTTTCCCCCAACAATTTGACATGCTGAGATAGAAGTAGGGCAGCTAGATGTGTCTCAGTGGATAGAGTGCTGAGCCTGGAGTCAGGAAGACCTGAATTCAAATCCGGCCTCAGACACTAGCAATATTGACTTTGAGCAAGTCACCTAACTTCTGTTTGCCTTAATCCACTGGAGAAGGAAATGGTAAACCACTCCAGTAGCTTTACCAAGAAAACCCCTTGGACCTGCGGGGGGGGGGGGGGGGGGGTCATGAAAAGTCAAACATAATTGAATGACTGAACAACAATAGCAAAAGATAGAAGTGTTAGACCCAAGACAGCAAGATATGACCTATAGCATATATACGTGCTAGTTGAGGATAGCAGGTGATCCATTCCCCCCTGTGAATGTGTGGGTGAGTGGGGCAGGGGCTAGGAATGTTTCCCTTTTTTTGTGTGTGTGTGAGGCAATTGGGGTTGAATGACTTGCCCAGAGTTGCCGGAATGTTTCTCTTAAAGCAAGAGAGGAAAAAAGATGAAACAGTAACAATGATCTTCTTATGCTGATACAAAGTATTTGACATTTCTAAGACCTGTTAGCTGTTAGTGTATCAAGTGTAAAAACTGCTTGACCACCAAGGACACTGACACTTTGGAACTGTTGCTTTATCCCTACTTTCTTCCAGTTGAGTCAGTCAGGATTTTTAAAGCCCATATCATGTGTTAGGCACCATGCTAAAAGTTTTATAGAAAGGCACTCCCCTCTCCCCATTTATGTTTAAGTCTTACTACAGAGTTTTAAAGCTTTTTGAATAAAGCCCTTTAATCCATTTGCCCTCAAAGACTTCTCTATTAGGAGCTTCCACTTTCATTTGGCTTCCCAGAGCAATAAAGGTATAGAAGGCCATTAGCAATACAAAGCTCTCAGTGCCCAGGGAGGGTGAGATGGGACAGATCTCATTCTTCTGTCCTTTGTTGCTGAATAGAGAAAAACAAAAACCACCAGGTCTCCTCCCAAAATCCAATCCCTCCCTGTAAAAACAAAGGGAATTTTGAGGAAATTCCTCATAATAATGCTTGCGCTCAGCTTAAAACTGCAGCCAGAATTGACTCTTCTCCACTCAAGATATTCCAGCTTTAACTGTTAGCAGTCTGCCGCCAAGTCTACTTCTCTGGAGATACCTGAGCTGACAGGGTACAGTTAAGGGGATGTCAGAGCAGGGTACCAAGTTTCTACTCCAGAAGAGGAGCTGAGGGGGCTGGAGACTGGAGTACAAATTGAAAGGCTTTGTCTTCTTGACTGCCTGTATTTCAGGCTTCTGAATCCCAAAGTCTGTGTATTAACTGGGAAATTTCCCTTCTACTTAAAAGTTGTGTGAAATAAGCTGAAGTGTGGTCTTGGACTTGCATTTGTAGAGAGCTAGGAGGACTATCACAGCCTTTAGGCTTTTAACTCCGTCTTCTAGGGTCTTGGCCTGAGCCTGGAGCTTTCCTTTCCCAAAATTTTTTAAGAGTTGCCATTGCTTGCTATCAAAAAGGCCCGAACAAGACCTGTCTTGGAATTCTCTTTTTTTCCCTTGGTAAAGCACCACACCAGTGCAAAGAAAATGAACAAATTCAGGGGAAAGAGGCCTAGAAAGAGAAGAGAAGGGGAAGAATAAGGGAGAAAGTAGGAAAAATAAAAAAGATGAGGGGAAGACAGTGAGGGTACTCTGACAGAATGTCCACCTCATCCAGTTGTCTGGTTACATTTTGTGGCTGGCATATGAGTAGCTTCACAGAAGAATTAAATATAACAGTCAGTGCTTAAAATAACAGGCCCTCTTATTTGGTGCATTTAGGAAGAGACATCTAAGGGAGCACTAATGAGGGAAACAAGCACCAGGAGAAGGATAGTAGGAGAGTAACCCTGCACGACCTCCAACTCCCTATAGGAGCAGCCAGTCAATAAACACTTATTGAGCCTACTATGTGCCAGGCACTGTGTGAAGTGCTGGGGCTACGAAGAAAGGCAAGACAGTCCCTGCAGCTCACTGTCTAATGGGGAAGACAACATTTAAAGAGTCACGTACAAACAAGCTGTTGTGATGATTGAAAAGTTTGAAAGACAGGTTTTGTGTAATTAATCATTTTATTAATAAAGCTAGCATGTTATTAATAAAAGAGGTCAGCGGCACTCTTGAACGCCAAAAACCCTTACGGTGGTGGGCTCACAACTTGTATGTTCTTGAAAAAATGGGTGTTCCTAAGAGTGGCAATCAACTCTAATTGGTTAACAGTTAGTGAGAAAATGAATATTATAATGAGATGTGGACTCTTTCTAATGAGAGTCTGGGTGTATATGACTTGGATCACCTACATCTTGGTCAAAGAGACTTAACAATTTCCATATCACCTGTCTGGAGACAGGGAGAATTCACCTTTTCCCAGACCTGAGTAAACACAATGAGCACAATGAGTAAACAAATGAGCACCCATTTACCTAAACTTAGAATTTCTCTTACTTTCTTTGATTAGATCTTATCCTGGGTGTTTGAGAAAGATTTCTCGCACTGGTTGATTTCTGGATGAGGAAGTAGAAAAGGATAAAAAATTCTTGGTCCTTTTTCAGTAATTATTAAATACAAGAGAGAAATAATTGTTTCTCTCTCTCTCTCTCTCTTTTTTTTTTTTTGGTGAGGCTATTGGGGTTAAGTGACTTGCCCAGAGTCACACAGCTTGTGAGTGTCGTTTCTCTTGTATACAGAATAACTTGGACATAATCAAAAGAGGGAAGCCACTAGAATTAAGAAGGAGTCAGGAAAGGATTCATGTAGAAGAAGGGATGGTAGCTGGGACTCAGAGGAAGTCAGGAGGTAGAGATGAGGGAGAGCATTTCAGGCATGGGAGATGGCCAGTAAAAATGCCTAGAGTGAGGAGATGGAGAAATAGCAAAGAGACCAGTGTCACTGGATTAAAGAGTATGTGTAGCCCAGTGGGAGGGAAAGTCTTATGAAAACTGGAAAAGGGGGGAGTCATGGGGCAGCTAGGTGGCACAGTAGATAGAGCACTGGCCCTGGAGTCAGAAGGACCTGAGTTCAAATCTAGCCTCAGACCAGACATTTGACACTTACTAGCTGTGTGACCCTGGGCAAGTCACTTAACCCCATTGCCTAGCCAAAAGAAAAAGGTGGGGAGGGAGTTGGGTTTGAAGGGCTTGAAGGCCTGTCAGAGGATTTTATATTTATCCGAGAGCTGGTAGGGAGCCACTCAAATTTATTGAGTAGAGTGCTTGACGATCACTTTGGCAGCTAAGTGGAGTGGGGATAAACTGTGGCAGGCAGACCAACCAGCAGGCTATTGCAGTGATCCAGATGTGAGGTAATACAGGCCTGCACCAGTAGCGACAGTGTTGGAGGAGGGAAAGGGGCATCTTGGAGAGATGTTATGAAGGAAAATTAACAGGCAATGGCAACAGATTGTATATGGGAAGTGAGAGAGAATGAGAAGTTGAGGATGACACCTAGGCTGTGAGCCTGGGTGACTGAGAGAATGTTGGTACCATTAGTAATAATAGAGAAGTTAGGAAGAGGGGAGGGTTTGGGGGAGAAGATTGTGAGTTCTGTTTTGGACATGTTGAGCTTGAGACGCATACAGGACATCCCATTTGAAATGTCCATAAGGCAGCTGGGGATGCAAAACTGGAGGTCAACAGAGACATTAGGGTTGTATAAGTAGATTTGAGAATCATCAGCGTGAAGATGATTGAGCTGATGAGAAAACCAAGTAAAACAGTATAGAGGAAGAAGGCAAGAGGGCCTAGGACAATATCCTGTGGGACACCTCCAGTTAGTGGGTATAACCTGGATACAAGTCCAGCAAAGGGGACTGAGAAAGAGTGGTCAGATAGGTAGGAGGAGATCCAGGAGCAGCCTATAGTAGGATTGGGACTGACATTTCTGCAGTGGAACAAAGAAAGCCAAGGACAGGCAACAACCAAGGATATTGACAAGAAATCTGCTTCATTATACGAAGTTCTTGCCTTGTGACTCCTGATTCATTTTCCCTCTGTGCTTTGGGACAGCCCATGAATTCTCAATATAGACACTAGAAGACTCCTGATAGGAGAAAAGTAGTTATTAAAAACCCATCAAAAACAAGCAGAAGGTATTTTAAAACCAGTCATTTGGACAAACCTAGTAAATGTCCATATTGTACCAGGTTCAGGAATTTCAAAAGGCCTGAAAAAAGTAGTTGCCACTGTCGTAGTATGGCTGAAATGTTTTCTGAAATGAATTCCTGTGGGGTCCTAAGCCACTGGTCACCAAGTTAAAGGATTGGTGAAAACAGCTGAGAGATGGTCAGAATTTTTAGTTGGTTTTATTCAAAGAAAATCGGAAATGAAGTTCACTTGATTCAAGGAGGCCAAGTATACACTAGGAGGGATGATCTTGACTAACCATGTGCACACAAGGTTGTTGGCAAATGAGGTACTGCTGTATCAATAGCCTCCAGTCGCTTAAAGCACTGGAGCTGTGCAGACAGCTTGCCTGGAACATGCACTTGATGGAATTTGGTGTTTCTATCTTTTTGAAGCACTTTTTCCCAAAGGTTTTAGAGGTGTCTTGTCGACAGCTTTTCCCTGAAGTTCCTTGGCCTGAGAGAAGTATGGATACCTTTTACCTCACAGAAATCATGCTCCAAGTCCTAGTTGAAAACACTAGGGGACGAGCCAGGGACTTTAGTATTTAATAGCTTGAAGTTGCTTCATTACAAAAAAGTGCTTTCTAAAATGTGAGGAAAAGTTGGTAGCTGCTTCAGAATCGTAAGGGGAAAGAGCCTCATATCTTTGTAATGATCAATAAAGTTCTTGTTTATTTTGTCTTTATTGTTATCTGAAGGAATCTGACTTCTCTTTTGTGATACTGCCTGGCATCTTGTTCCTATTCTGATAGCATATTATTAGCATTTACTATCTAAGAAGGTCAAATTATTTGTCCAAGGTCAGGCAGCTAGTTGGAGATATTTAGGACTAGAACTCAGGTGTTCTAGTTGTTAGGTTCTTTGCAGAATATCATTCTCTATTTGCTTAATATGAATGTAATATCTACCAAAAAAAGAGTCTGGGGAAGAGTTTCACAAAACCATCATCACTCCTCCTAAAATTGAAAATAAAGAATCTTAGAGTTGGAATTGGAGAAATATTGATTGCTAATGGATAGGCCAAGCCAATATAATAAAAAAACAAAAACAAAAAACAATTCTCCCTAAATTAAGTTACTTCTTTGATAAAGGTCTCATTTCTCAAATATATAGAGAACCAAGTCAAATTTATAAGAATATGAGTCATTCATTCCTCAATTGATAAATGGTCAAAGGATATGATCAGGCAGTTTTCAGATAGAGAAATCAAAGCTATCTTTAGTCATATGAAAAAATGCTTTAAATCACTATTGATTAGAGAAATGCAGATGAAAACAACTCTGAGGTACCACTTCACACCTATCAGATTGGCTAATATGACAGAAAAGGAAAATGACAGATGTTGGATGGGATGTGGAAAAATTGGGACACTAACACACTGTTGGTGGAATTGTGAACTGATCCAACCATTTTGGAGAACAGTTTGGAACTATGCCCAAAGGGCTTTAAAACTGGGCATACCCTTTGACCCAGCAATACTACTACTAGGTCTGTATCCCAAAGAGATCAAAGGAAAAGGATCTACATGTACAAAAATGTTTGTAGCAGCTCATTTTGTGGTGGCAAAGAATTAGAAATTAAGAGGATTCCCATCAATTGGGAAATGGCTAAACAAATTGTGGCATGTGATTGTGATGGAACACTATTGTACTATAAGAGATAATGAGCAGGATGGTTTCAGAAAAACCTGGGAAAACTTATTTGAACTCATGCAAAGTGAAGTGAACAGAATCAGGAGAACATTGTACACAGTAATAGCAATATTGTACAATGAACACCTGTGAATGACTTCGCTGTTCTCAGCAATGCAGTGATCTGAAGCAACACAACTCTGAAGGACTTATAATGGAAAATGACATCCATCCCCAGAGGAAGAACTAATGGAGTCTGAATGCAGATCAAAGCATACTTTTTTAAAACATGTAATTGAGAAATATTTAATGATATAAATAAGTATCTGTTGGGGACAACATGCACCCATACAAGAATTTTAGAGTTGGAAAGAACCTCAGTGACCGTATAGTCCAATATACACCTGAAAAGAAACCTGCGCTATAACCTACATGATCTTGCAGCCTCTTCCTGAAAATCTCTAATGAGGGGTTGCTGTCTTCTTCACTATCTCATTCTGCTTCTGCGCTATTCTAATCATCAGGAAATTTACTAGTTATGTGACCTTAAGCAGATTATTTTGTTGCCCTGGGCCTTACTTCCTTCATCTTCAAAACGGGGGCTTGATACTAGTTGATTTTTAAGTTCTGTCCATATTTTATGATTCTGCTTGTATCAGTCAGTGAACAAATATGTCCTCCTGTCTTTGAGGCTGCCATTATCCAAAGGTAGACTGTTACAGTAGGGCAGAAATCCTGGGTTCACATCCTGGCTTGATACTTCCTGCCTGTGTGAACTGACAAATTCCTGAACATCTTTCAGCCTCAGTTTTCTTATTTGTAAAATGAATAGAAATGAAATAAGTGACCACTGAGGTGTTCTTTCCATCTCTGAATCTAAGAATGATCCTGTGATCTGGGTCCAGCTTTCAAAAGTCCTCGTTTTACCCTAAAAGTCAGTGTTTCAGAAGCAAGTTTAAGTGCTGGTAGGAAGACAAGGTTGGAAAAATTCAAGCCTCCCATTGAAGTAGACATGAATGTATCTGGCACAAGACACTTTGCTTTTCTCATGGCCAGCAGATGGCAGCAATGGCGTGTGGGCTATCCTAATGATTCTATTACCAGAGGCTCTTCTCCCAGGTAGACTATTATATTAAACTAGTCAAGTTGCCTTCATTAAAAGCCGTTACCCCTTGTCTGGTTGCTGCCTTAAGTACTTCAGTCTTCACTAGGCTGATCTAGAGTGAGGTGGGGGTGGGGGCGGGCATGGACCAGACATAATTTCTCCCTTCAAAGGCTTCAGACTAGGAGAACTTTTAAATGCATTCTTGATATTTATAAAAGTGGGGTAGAGAAAGGAGGTTTATCTGCTTCTACCCAAGTACTAAGAACCCTAGAAGAACAGTATTATGTTATCCGTTGTTCCATGCAGTGATCCACTGACAAGATGTGGATGCCCTGGCCCAAGAACATGACTTACCTCTACCAAGAGTGTAATGTCAGCTGCTTGAGGAGAGTGACTTTTGTTTTTGTGCCCTCAGCACCCAGCCCGGTGCCTTGCACATAGTAGACACTTAACAAGGATTTATTGAACTGGTGAAATTCTACAGAGGACTACAGAGAGAGAACTTGCCCAAGTTCTGTCAGGACTCAGGTCTTCGCTTTCAAGTCGGCTTCTCTTCCAATTATATTCTCGTCCTCTCCCCTTTTCCTCTGACTGAGGGCATGTCCCTCAGAAGACTTCCTCTAGACACTCAGTAGAGCCGTGATTGCTCATCTCACTCTTCCATCTCTCTTCTAGGGTTATCAGTTTGAAGAAGAGAACCCACTTCGGGACCATCCCCAGCCATTTGCAGAGGGGCTGCTGCGGCTGCAGGAGGGGGACCTGCCAAATGCAGTCCTTCTCTTTGAGGCTGCGGTGCAGCAGGATCCTGAGCACATGGAGGTGAGTGAGCTATACGTTTGAGCCCCCCATGGCTCTCCTACTTCAGAGCATTGAGGAGGGGCAGGGTGGCAGCTAGATGGTGACATATTTTTTCTTTTTTGCCTTACACATTTTCTTTTTTTAAAATATATTTTTGTTTTGTTAAATATTTCCCAATTACATGTAAAAAAATTTTTAACATTCATTTTTTAAAATTTTGAGTTAGAAATTCTCTCCTTCCCTCACACCCTTCCCCACCCTTTGAGAAGGCAAGCAGTATGATATCTGTTATACACGTGAAATCCTGCAAAACATATTTCCATTTTAGCCATGTTGCAAAAGAACACACATTAAAAAAAAAAAAACACCAAGAAAAATAGAATAAAAAAAAAGTATGCTTCAGTTTGTACTCAGAGGTCATAGATAAGTAATTTGGACTAGAGCTTAGGGGAAAAGGTTAGAAAAATAAGATAAAGTTTATCAATCCTTTACCTCCTTCTCTGGGCACATCTTAAGGATTTATGGCTTCTTTTGACCTCCCTACAGGCCTGGCAGTACCTGGGTACCACCCAAGCAGAGAATGAACAGGAACTATTGGCTATAAAGTTTATCAATCCTTTACCTCCTTCTCTGGGCACATCTTAAGGATTTATGGCTTCTTTTGACCTCCCTACAGGCCTGGCAGTACCTGGGTACCACCCAAGCAGAGAATGAACAAGAACTATTGGCTATCAGTGCCCTTCGAAGGTGAGTACCATGAATGATAAGAGACATGACACCAGTCCTGCATTTAAATCCTTTGTAGTGATGAGAGCCCAGACCTAAGCTGCTTGAATTACTTCTGGTCCTTCGAAAGAGCACATTCTTTTTATTTTTTAAAATAATATTTTCCCCCCCTCGATTACATGCAAAAACAATTTTTAAAATTCTATTTTAAGATTTGAGTTCCAAATTCTACCTTTCCTTTCTTCCTCTCCCCCTCCCTGAGACAGTAAGCAATGTGATATAATTATACATGTGCAGTTATGTAAAACATACTTCTGTATTTTTGGGAAGAAAACTCAAACCAAAAAAATAAAAAAATGAAAGGAGGAAAGAAAATGAAAAATAGTATGCTTGGGTCTGTATTTAGACTCCATCAGTTCTTTCTCTGGATGTGGATAGCATTTTTCATCATGAATCCTTTGGGATTGTCTTGGATCATTGTATTGCTGAAAATAGCTAAGTCATTCGTAGTTATTCCATTGTATAATATTGTTGTTACTGTGTATAATGTTCTGGTTCTGCTCACTTCATTCTGCATCAGTTCATGTAAGTCTTTCCAGGATTTTCTGAAATCTGTCTGCTCATCATTTCTTATACCATAATAATATTCCATTACCATCATATATCACAACTTGTTCAGCCATTCGCCAATTGATGGTCATCCCCTCAATTTCCAATTCTTTGCCACTACAAAAAGAGCTGCTAGGAATATTTTTGTATAAATAGGTCCTTTTTCCTTTTTTTGGATCTCTTTGGGATACTGACCTAGTAGTGGTATTGCTGGATCGAGGGTATGCACAGTTTGATAGCCCTTTGGGAATAGTTCCACATTGAATAGAACACATTCTTTTTTTTTTTTTTAAACAATTGGGGTTAAGTGACTTGCCCTTAGTCACACAGCTAGTAAGTGTCAAGTGTTTGGTCTGAGGCCGGATTTGAACTCAGGTCCTCCTGACTTCAGGGCCGGGGCTCTATCCACTGCGCCACCTAGCTGCCCCTAAAACACATTCTTAATGCTAGAATGTGAATGTTGCATCTGGATGGGAGCGTGTTCTGTTGCCATATCAGCCCATGTCACTGTGGGGCCCCAACTGAGCCTCTCTAAATCTTCAGTTTCCTCTTAGACCTGTGACTAGAGGACAGGCTAATGTTTCTTTAATACCTTTAAGTCTTGAATCTAGAGAATCCTCTGGTTGGTGGTGAGTTAGTCAGGTAACATGAATCTGTTGATTCTGTATCCCAGGCTTTGGTGCCCAGTGGCCATGGATGTGATTGGTTGTGCAAACTTTACCTCTGTAGCTCACACAGTATTTGGACTAATTTACTTTTTAACCTCTTATCTCCTTCCCCTCTCCTGTGCCCCCTCACTCCTCAATCCCCCATTCCTATCTTACTGCAGATGTCTGGAGCTAAAGCCAGATAATCTGACAGCACTAATGGCACTGGCTGTGAGCTTCACTAATGAATCCCTACAGCGCCAGGCCTGTGAGACCCTGCGGGACTGGCTACGATACACACCTGCCTATGCCCATCTGGTGACACCTGCTGAGGAGGGAGCTGGTGGGACAGGGCTGGCTCCAAGCAAGCGCATCTTGGGTTCTTTGCTGTCTGAGTGAGTGTGGGGTCCTATTGAGGCTGTGTGATGGAGGCCAAGGTTGGGGTGAGGAATGATAAATTGGAATCCAAGAAGCTACACACTGACTGTGCAGCCTTGGGCAAGCTCCTTTACTTCTCTGGGCCTCAGCTTTTTCATATGCAGAATGAGTCAGAGTCTAGGTCTAGTTCAGGGGTTATTAACCTTTTTTGTGCCATGGACCCCTTCTCAGAGTAATGTTTTTAAATGCATAAAACAAAATATATAGGATTATAAAGAAAACCAATTATATTGAAATTAGAGTATTTCAGTTAGAGTATGTTTTAAAGCATTATTTAAAAATTCACAGACCCCAGGTTAAGAACCCTTGGAGATAATCTCTGAGGTTTGTTCCGGGTATGACATTCTATGATTCTTCTAGTTGGTATTGTTGAACTGGAATATCAGGGAGATTCAGATCCAAGGTCTCAGTGGAGGAA
The DNA here is from genome assembly GCF_900497805.2 of Vombatus ursinus. Taxonomy (NCBI): domain Eukaryota; kingdom Metazoa; phylum Chordata; class Mammalia; order Diprotodontia; family Vombatidae; genus Vombatus; species Vombatus ursinus. The sequence goes on from NW_020951209.1 coordinate 154,898, forward strand.
TGGAAACCTTACATTTAACAAGAAGTTCAATTAGTATACTAAGGTGCAAGAATGAAAAGAGATTTTGAAAAGGGTGTTTAGCCACTGAGGTTGGGATGGTTTGAGTGGCTGAAGGGGAGGTAATTTAAAAGGGTCGGTCAGTTCGGCCTATGTTGAGGAAATGGGATCAGCTAACTTGAAGGTGACTATGCCCTTCTAATTTTTCTTTTCTTTCCCTCTCCCAGCTCCTTATTTGTGGAGGTAAAGGAATTGTTCTTAGCAGCTGTACGACTTGATCCTGCATCCATTGACCCCGATGTGCAGTGTGGCCTGGGGGTCCTTTTCAACTTGAGTGGAGAGTATGACAAGGCTGTGGACTGTTTTACAGCTGCCCTCAGTGTTCGCCCGAATGTGAGCCCAGGGCACGGGGAGAAAGGGGTGGTATGTAGAAACGTGAGGCCAGCTTTGGACCCAAATGGAGCCACTAGTCCCCACTAGTCCGAAGACATGGTCCACACTTGGGAGAACTAGAAATGAGGTGCATATTCAGAATCATAAGGGTATAGTGGGGATCAGAGTTGCAGGTGACCATGGGCTTTAAGTAAAGTTGGGGGGGGAGAAGGAATTCAGTTCTGGAGTCACGACTGATCATTGATCAGCACTCCTGAGTCTTGCAGAATTGTTCATTTTCCTCATATTAAAGTTATATGTGTAAGATAAAATTCAGCTAACATTTAAGTACTTACCATTTATCAGGTGTTGTGCTTGAGCTAGAGACAGAAAGGTTAAGAAATGTCATTGTGCTTCTCAAAACTTATACATAAACCTGTGAGCTAAGGAGCTTAGAGTTAGTAGCACGTATGTATGACTAATTATATTACATCTCCTGTGTACTTACTGGTGTCATAAAAAATTCACGGAGAAAGAGATCACTGGGGGAGTAAAGGAAGGCTTCATGGACAATGGAGCAACTGAACTGCGTCTTACAGGAAGAGGATTTTAAATGTTAGCTAACAAGCATTTATTAAGCACCTTCTGTGTTCTTAGACTTGGATACAAATAGGAAAGTAAGATAGTTCCTGTTCTCAAGAAGCTTACATTCTACAGTAAGGATGTCGTATATTTATAGATAGGTCAATGAAGGTTATAAAATAAATAATATCTGGGGAATCAGGAAAGGGCTGTTAAGGGAGGGGACATTTGAACTTAGGCTTGAAGGAAACCGGAGATCTCAAGGTGCATAAGTGAAGAAGAAGATCAGTCCAGGCATTGGAGAACAGCCAGTACAAAGGTATGGAGATGGGATATGGAAATTCATGTGTAGAGAACAGCAGATAGACCAGTTTGGCTATAGTATAGCATGCAGACCAAGAAGTAGTGGGCAATTAGCTTGGACATCTAGTCTGGGACCAGATTATAAGTGGCAATAGGGAACCGCTGAAGCTCTCTGAAAGTAACAGGAAGTAACAGTCAGACTTGTACTTTGAGAATATCCGTTTGGCTGCTTTGTGGAAAATGGACTGGAGGCAGACGCCAATTCACTCTCTGTTGCAGTACAGGTGAGAGGGGCCTAGGTGGTTACCTGGTGAGTAGAGAAGGGGGGATATATGCGTGAGATATCATTGAGGAATAATCAATAAGATTTGATAGCTTGTTGGATGTGGGGTAAGGCAGAGAGAAGAGTCTTAAGAACAAACCTGAGTGACTGAGAAAATGGTGGTGCTTTTGACAGAAATAGGGAAATTAAGGAGGAATAGGTTTAGAGGGAAGATAGTGAATTCTGTCTTTGACATATTGAGGTTGCAGTGTCTATGGGATGTTGAGGTTGAGATGTCTAGCCAACAGTTTGATATGTTATAACTGGAGTTCAGGAGAAAAATGAAGGCTGAATATGTAGGTTCAAGAAATATCTACCTAGAGATTATTATCTAACCCAAGGGAGCTGGTGGGATTGCCGAGAGAAGAACAGGATGGAGTCCTGAGGGACACACATGCATGGGGGCAAGATGTAGATGAATAGGTAGGATGAGAACCATGTGTGGTATCACAAAAAAGCCAAGAGGAGAGAATACTAGAAGTAGGGGGTCTTCAGCAGTGTCAAACACTGTAGAGAGGTCAAGGAAGCTAAAGACAGAAAAATCCATTGGGATGGACTTCATTCATGTAGAGGATTGATTGCCTGTGCAAATGTATAGTGGTGTGGAAAGGGTAGGACAAGTTTGGGCATTGGTTGGTTATGGGAGGGAGAGTAAGGTGAAATATGGCTGGAAAGGTATGAAGCTAAATTGGAACCAGGTTGTAGAGGGACTTCTATTCTGGAAGTCCTGGAACCTGCTGAAAGTGACTTGATTTAGCCCCTAACACTGAAATAAAATTATTAAAGAAAGCCTGAAGGCCCAGTTATCCAAACCTAAAAGATCCAAGGTGGTCTAACCCCATCAGGTAAAGGCCAGTGTAGAAACTCAGGAAACCCAGAGAAAGGCCAACCATTCCACTGAAAGACTGGAAGGGAGGAACCTGGTTCTGGCATTCAAGATCTAAAGGTGGACAGATGAATAAATGAAAGAAAGTACCATTCAATATTAAAATGCTCAAATGTAAAGATTCCCCAAAAAGGAGTGAGTAACATACTACATAACAACTACAAGCAGAGACTTAAAGGACTGGCAAGGACTACATGAATACTTAGAAGAAATGAAACAAAAGATAAAAAAAATGAAAGAAAAGCTTTAAAGGAAAGAATTGGCAGTAGCTTAGAAGGAGAAATAGACCAAGAAATAGACTACCTGAAAACTAGACTAAAGCAAAAAGAAATCAATGACTCCATGATTCCATGAAGACAAGGAATAGTAGAATAAGATCAAAAGATAGAAGAAAATGTAAGATACCTGGTATAAAAAATAATTGACTTGGAAAATAGGTTAAGGAGAAATAATTTAAGAATTAGACTCCCTGAAAACCATGATTAAAAAAAAAAGCCTAAATACTACCCAGATCTATTGGAACTAGAGAGCAAAGTAAAGATCGAAAGAACCTATGATCACATAGTGAGTGGAATCCCAAAAGTTAAAATCAAATTTGCCTCAATTTAACAAGTATTTCCTGCTATGGACCTTGACCAAAGAGTAAGACCTTAAATAGTCTTAACCCCTAATTCAGAGAATCGCTATATGTAGAAGAAACCTGCTTCCTAATACTGGCTCTGACACTTAATTGCATGACCTTGTACAAATCACTTAAATTCTGGGTCTGAATTTTTTCATTTGTAAATTTAGGGAATCAGACTAGATGATCTTTAAGGTCATTTTCTGCTCTAAATCTTCTGCTGCTATGCTAGGTTAAGGTGTTTATTTTCTATCCTATCAGTGGTGACAGCGATTACATAGGTAATGACAGAGAGCAATGAGATTGAGTAAAGAGTGAGCAAGATTGAACTAGTCCTGATCTCACATCTTGCTCTCTGTTCCTTTTCCCATGTATTTCCCACTTTCTCGTGCCTGCAGGACTATTTGCTGTGGAATAAACTGGGAGCCACCCTGGCAAACGGAAATCAGAGTGAAGAAGCGGTGGCTGCATACCGCCGGGCCCTGGAACTACAACCAGGCTATATCCGCTCCCGATATAACTTGGGGATAAGCTGCATTAATCTTGGAGCTCACAGGTGAGAGCACATCTTTCTTCAACTTTTTAGAACCTTAATGCATGACTTCCCTGTATTTCTAATTAGTGGTGACCAGTTCTTTTGGGTGATTTGCCAGCATTAACTGGTCAATTGGCCTATTTCTCTTGTCATTCTCCTAGAGAAGCTGTGGAGCACTTCTTGGAGGCATTGAACATGCAGCAGAAAAGCCGAGGTCCCCGGGGCAAGGGAGGTGCCATGTCGGAGAATATCTGGAGTACTCTGCGCATGGCACTGTCTATGCTGGGCCAGAGCGATGTCTATGGGGCAGCAGATGCTCGGGACCTGCCCACTCTGCTTCGTACATTTGGCCTGCCCCAGTGACAGTGGGATGGGCTGCCCTGTGAGTGTTCTCCCTGAGGGGTCCCCGCTCCTGCTGTGACTCCCTCCCTCCCAAAGGGTCTCCCAAGAGGGTGGGCTGATAACCACATGCGGTACGGCTTCTCAGGAGGTGCCTGGGGAAGTGGAGAAAGGTCAGGTGGTCAGATATTTTATTCTCCAGTTAATTGTGGGGAATTGAGCCTGTCTTTTTCCTGGGTCCTCTTGGCAGTTAGAGGGTTTCACATCAAGCTATGTATCTATCTCCCTGATCGTTATGCCCTGCCTTTTTGGATCTGCCATTTGGGTAGGGCTCAACATAATAGGGTGGACCCCCCCTCCAACAGCTACTTATTGTAGAAACTATCACACATGAAATGACCCTTCCCACCCCCATTCTCTTTTACTGGGAGTTTGTCACATCACAGACTTTGAGTAGTGGGTTTCCCCTCCACCATCAGTCCCTATGTATTTCTGGGATGGGATTTCCGTTAGGGTGCCCTGTATGAGTTAAATATTTGGCCCAGCGGAGGTGAAGTTCTTGTAGGTTTTGTCTGAAGCTGTGTTCCTTTTGAGCTGCCCCTGGCTGTGGGGTTATGAGCATGAGGCTGCATGCACTGGTTTGTTCACAGTAGGGCTGCTTTAGGGGAAAAAAAAAAGCTCAGGTGGCTGTGTCAAGGGATTAGATAAAATGAGTGCTCTGGGTTTAGAGGCTGAAAGCATGCTGTGGAGTGAGCCTACAAAATAATTTGGTTCTGGGTATAAAATGAATTAGAATAAGGAGCACTTTAGTGGGTGTGGGAGAGGGGGTAGGCAGAACATTTAGGAGGAGTGCTTGGAGCTAGCTCTGGAGGCCACCAGCAAAGTCCTAGTTGTTAGAAGGGCTGTGATTGAGAACTGAGTTGGCCATTTCCCTGGGAACAGGTTCTAGAAGGAGAGATCTTGCCAAATTCCTAGAAAGTGTGGGTGTGGCAGTGGATTTCTGTTACTGTGTTCCCATTTTCTCACTTCACTGGTGGCTTCTGGGAGTGAGGAGAAGAGCAGCATTCTACTTCCTCCTCCCTACCCCTGCCACTGTTTTATAAGGCTCAGTCAGGAAGGCTCAAGCTAACCTCTAGTATCTGTACTGCCCCTTGGGTAGGGAGACAACCCCTGCTCCCTGAAATGAAGGTTAAAGCCCTCTTGTCGCTACTTAATGATCAGAAAAAAGGAAATCTTAATTTTCTTTGTTTTTTAAACCATCTTGCTCCCTAGGTTCTATCCTAGAATTTTATTTTTCTTTGTATAAATATGTGTATATGATTTTGTCAAAAAATGGTTTTTAAATAAAATTGTAAAATATTTGTATGAAGAATAAATGGAACTAATACATCTGTAGTTTTCTACCTACTTCTTGGGGTTTTAGGGTCAAGAGAAAGATTGGAATTGTGAGTTCTCTAAAATGCTTTCCTTCCCTGAGGTTATCAGCCGAGTCCTTGAATAAATAAGAATTGACTCTTCTGGATAGTGTTTCCCAAGTAAGGTACCCTGAAGGCCCAGCTGGTACATCTGGCAAAGCCATGTTAGATGTGTTTTCTCCATAGCTTTGGCTCTAACTAGTGCAGTGGAAAGACTGGCAGATTTAGAGTCAGTCATATTACCTGTGTACCTTTGGGCGGGCCACTTGGTCCTTCAGAGGCTTTTTCCTTTTCTGTAAGAAGTAGGGATTGGATTGGGTAATTTCTAATGTTCCTAGCTCTAATTTCAATGATCTTCCCCTTATTGGTTATTCATGACCTTCCCTGTAAGCTTCCCCTAGTTTGTAATATGAGCTCTGCTGAGCAGCCAATTTCCTGGCCTGATCCCTCCGTTGTCATCACATGCTTTTCAAAGTCTGAGAACCTTCTCCCTTTTGATTATTATCTGGGTTCAAGATCCTTTGCGCCTCTGCCAGAGCTAATTTTAGATGTTCCAGTATGCCCTTGGCTGGAGCAAAGGTCAGCCTTGGAAGACTGGTTTGTGATCTTTGAACAGGTTCCTGTTTTGAGGGGGTGGGGTGGAGAGGAAGGGAAGGTAACTAACCAAGATAATCAGTCTTTAGTTATTTGCCTTAATGACTCTGAAAAAAAATTTTCAGACTTACGATCTAAATACGGAATATCCATCATTTATTTTTAGTAACATAGCAACAAAAACTCAGGAACACAAGTTCTATTTAGATAAACAATAGTTATGTCTCAGAAACCACTGCAGTTACACGATAGCTTTTTTAGAAGTCTCAAATTGTCTCAAATTCAATCATAACTAATCTTAAATTTTCAAACATAATTCCCCAAAGTTCAAGCTAAATGTGTGCAAATAAGTACAAGACCATGTAACAACTACCCAGTTGTTCATTTCTCAGTGACTATAGCATCAGATAAAAACACTGGCCAGATAAAACTTTAGCAAGTAATATCTAATGAATCCCATCCCCCGGTCTCCCCCTCTTTCTCCCCCCCCCCATTTTTGTACTTGGCTGAAGTAACTAGGGCAGAATATGTAAATAAATGATTTTCATTTAGTGGGAGCTAGAAGCAAATTATGTATTCTGAGAATTTGACTTTCAAATCTTTGAGATAAGACTATCTGGCCCTTTGCTGCTTTTGCTACATCTTTTGCTTTTACCTTGTCCCCACTTTGCCCTGAATCTTTTCCTTTGCTCTAGGATTAATCCAAGTTGGGCACTTTCCTTGTTTTTGCATCTTTTTAATTTCCAGATCCATTTTTGAGTCATCCTCTTGACCCTATTGTCAGAGTATGTTTTCTCTTTTGACTTTGCTAGATGCTACCACAGTTGCCTTCTTTAAATGCTTCCTTCGCTATCTGTTTTAAGTGTCTTTTTTAGATAATTGAGTTCCTTTGATGCATTCTTTCTCTTTCCTTGACATTTGAACAAGTTACACCTGAACCTTCCTCTTCCTTGTGTGATTCCTGTTCCATCCTTTCCACCCTTGCCTCCCCACTCCTCATTCCCACACAGCATTAACTTTTACCTGCATAGTAACACTTTCTTTTAGAAAAAAAAATTGTAATTCATGTATTTTTTTTCCATCCCCATAGTTTCCCCCTGCATCTCTCTGTTTTTCCTCCCAGAGAGCCATGCTATTTAACATTTTTTAAAGACAAAATCAGCATAGCTGATCACTGCATTGAAAAAGTTAGAAAATATGTACAATGTATGACACTTGTGGGGCCTCCCAGTTTTGCCAAGGGATGGGCTAGGAGCATCTTTCCATATCTTTTCTTTTGAGCCATGCTTGTTCCTTATAATTTTGCAATATTCACTTTTGATTTTTTGGTGGTTCTTTCCATTTACATTGCTGTAGTACTCATGCATATTGTTTCTTTCTGCTTACTTCAGTCTGCCTCCATTTCATGTAGATCTTTCCATACTTCTCTGTATGTTTTCTGTCACCCACTTCCTGATCCTTTTCCTTATTCTCTTCAGTTCCCATCTTCAACCCCCAAAATCTCAACCAAAAGCTGCCCACCCCTTTCACTGCGTACTGTGGGACAACTGCTCCATTGGCAACAAATTTGCCTTCATTTTAAATCTTTTTCTTTCCCACTCCTTCCATCTCCTGGCTCTTGCAAAGATCTGGCTCACTTGAGGCTTAGGGTGCTAGGACCCCAAAATCACAACCCGCGGGTCCTGCCTGAAAGAATTCGACCCAAGTCTTCTTTCAGCCAAAGACAAGGTTTATTAAAGATCTGTCATATTGGCCAGAATCTGAGCACCTGTGAGCTATTGGCTAGATGATAAGAATCTGAGCACCTTAATGGAGACAAGATGGATCTTATATACAGAAACACTATGGGAGGGATCTAGGAGTGGCCAGGTAGTCTAAGGGGGACTGTGAGGTAATAGAATGGCAGGGACCTGGAGAATGGCCTAGGGAGAATGGAACCTAGATGGGATTGAGGGTGGGAAGTGGCCATAGGGAGGTAAGACAATGGAAGGCTAGGCTAGTTAAGGGTTAACAGAATTGGGAGATTGGGGTAGCCACAATGAAAGGCCAGTTGATGGGATCATAGCTTCAGGGGAACTTTTCTGCGGGTCCAGATCCCAACCCCATCAACTCCTGATGACACAACTTTCCTGGCCATCCTTTCCAGTACTCGCTGAATTTTTACTCATTCCCCCCAATTCCCTTGTTGAGATGAGAGAATTAGAATATTCCTCGCTCTCCATTGCCACTTTCAGGTTCTCTCCCTGCCACTATCACTCTGTAAAATCTTCTCCTTTGAGGTTCATGAAATTCACATCTACCACTCAATCAAATTCCTGATAGCTATTGTCTACAGACCTCCAGGATACTCCCCTTCTTTCTTCAGTGGTTTTAGTTCCTAGCTTATAGTCTTCCCTCTCCAATTTCTGCCCTCAGAGTAGGAAATTTTGGCATATATGTTGATACTCCCTCAAACACTCCAATCTCCCAATTCATCAATTTGCTCATTTCCTGTAACTTTCTTTACCCCACCTTAGCATAAATAAAAATGATCATACCTTTGATCTTGCCATCATCCATAAATGCACCATTTCCATGTTAAGGAACTCTGAAATACCCTTATCTAATCAAAGTGTATTGACTTTCCACCTCTCCCTCTGCCTTCCATTACCAAACCCTGCTTTTTGTCCACATCATGACCTTCAACCCCTAGACCTCTTGGTGAGCCAGTTCAACTCTGTACTGTCTTCTTGAGTTCCTTGCCCCCTTATCATTTGGCCATTTGTGCCCTACTGAGCCTCAGCCTGAGATCACTCCCACCATCCACTGTCTTTGTTCCTATGCATGTGCTTTTGAACAAAGGTAGAAAAAAATCACAACCATCTTGGCTGGGTCCATAGCAAATCTACATTGTTACCCATCCTCAGATGGGCCCTCACTGCCGCTAGGCAATTCTTTTGCACCTACCTAATTAACTCACTATCCCACTCATTATAAGGCTCTTTCAAATCTTTTCATCCCTCCTCAAATCTCCCATAGCACTCCCTCCCCCGACCTTCTCAGTTGAGTACCTTGCCTCATATTTTACTGAAAAAATTCAGGCCAGTTTGTAAGAGCTCCCTTTTCTTCCCTCCTTATTTCAAATTAACCAAATACATTCTATCACTATCTTGTCCTTCACTCATCTCTCATAATGATGTGGCCCTTCTCCTTGCCTGCTGGTTGGGCTGGTTACTACAAATCTCTCTATATTCCATTCCATCCTCCACTCAGCCACCAAAGTAATTTTTCTAAAGTGCAGGTCCAACCATGTCATGCCCTTTTTTAATAATTTAATTCATCTCCAGGATCAAATATAAAATCCTCTGACATTCAAAGCCCTTCATAACGTAGCTCCATCTTACACCTTACCCTTCACCCTCCGCTATACCCTTTGGTCCAGTGATGGGGCCTCCTTTCTGTTCCTAGATCAAGACACTCCATCTCCTGACTTCAGATAGTTTCACAGGCTGTCCCTCACACCTGGAATGCTCTCCCTTCTAATCTCTGCCTCCTGGCTTCCTTCGAGTCCCAGCTAAAATTCTGTCTTCTACAGGAACTTTTTTTCTTTTTCTTTTTTTTTCCACTTCTTTTTTAAAAATTTATTTATTTTTAGTTTTCAGCATTCACTTCCGTAAGATTTTGAGTTCCAAATTTTCTCCCTATCTCTCTTCCCCCCTACTCCAAGATGGCATGCAATTTTATATAGGCTCTACATATACATTCATGTTAAACCTATTTTCACATTAGTCATATTGTAAAGAAGAATTAGAACCAATGGGAGAAACCACAAGAAAGAAGAAACAAACAAAAAAAGAGAAGAGAGAGAGCAAATAATATTCGACAATCTCCATACAGACTCCAAAGTTCTTTCTCTGGATGTAGATAGCATTTTCCAACATGAATCTTGCATTGCTGAGAAGAGCCAAGTTTATCAAAGTTAGTCATCGCACAATGTGGCTGTTACTGTGTACAATATTCTCCTGGTTGTGTTCACTTCACTCAACATCAGTTCATATAAATCTTTCCAAGTTTTTTTGAAGTTTGCCTGCTCATCATTTCTTTCTTTCTTTCTTTCTTTCTTTCTTTC
>NW_020951209.1:165072-244774 GCF_900497805.2 Vombatus ursinus
TTGTTCAGCCATTCCCAAACTGATGGGCATCTCCTCAATTTCCAATTCTTCAGGAAGCCTTTTTCAATCTCAGTTCTAGTGTCTTCCTTCTGTTGCCTATTTCCTATTTATCCTGTATCTAGTTTTTTTTTTGTTGTTGTTGTTCATAGTTGTTTGCATGTTGTCTCACGCATTAGACCGTGAGCTCCTCAAAGGCAGGGATTGTCTTTTGTCTTTCTTTGTATCCCCAGCCCTTAGCACAGTGCCTGGTACATAATAAGTGTTAAATGTTTATTAACTGTTCTTCACATCGGACATGTCTTATAGCACAGTAATATTTCATTTCATTTGTGTACTGCAATTTGTTTAGCCATTCCCTAATTGATAGTCATCTACTTTCTTTCCAATTCTTTGTTATCACAAAAAGTTCTGCTGTAAATATTTTGGTGTCTTGGGGGGTAGTGATAGACCTGTTCTCATTTAATAGCGTGGTAAGAACGGGATGGTACCTCTGATGGTGCCTAGTTCAATCCTTTCATTTTACAGAGAAGAAAACTGAGGCTTATCAAGGTGAACTATAAGTTGCTTCAGGTTCATACAGCTAAATTAGTAGCAGAAACTGAGCTAGAACTCACATTTCTAGACTCTGTGGTTCTTTATACTATGTCACAGTGGTCATCTTCATTCTTGGGAAAGAAACATTTATATGCAGAACTGGGATCTCAGATACACTGGACATTTTTAAGTGTTTTAGAATAAACCACAAATGGAATGGTTTTGGTTTTTTTTAAAGAGGCAGAACAGGCCCCGGTGGACTGATATACTTTTATTAAAGTAATAACTTCTTTTATTAAAGTCACTGCCTGGGTTGCTGTCTAGTGACTGCCTAGGAAAACTACTTCCATAAAGCCTGGAACCGCGTCCTATCAGTGAAGTAATATGCTGTCTTTCCCCCAACCCCCAACAACAACAACAGCAACAACAAAGCTAATGCTTTCAGCTCTCGAACATTACTGCACTCTCCAGATTTCAGCTTCTCTCTAACCTTCTTAGAAGAAAATAAGCCTTTTGCAAGTTCTTTAATATATAAAATGTAGGAAAACAATTTCCTTTCAAAAGCAGATGACCAGTTAATTGCTCTGTCTTGTAATGATGAAGAAAATGTTAATCAGTAAGCATTTATTATGTACTTATAGTATGCCAGGTACTATGGGAAACACTGAAGAGACTGAGAAAAAGCAAAAACAGTCCCTGACTTTAAGGAGCGGTGGATACCTAGAATCATGGCACTCGTTTTCCTTTGGCCGTCCTTGTGACCTAAAATAACATTTTGACCAAGGGCCTACAGGTATATTTACTGCTAAATTCTTGCTAAAAATATAGGTGTCAGTGAATTGCTCCAACAGGATTAAGATGAATTGCTGGGTCAAGTTCACAAAATAGAGTTGTTCCCTTTGCTTGAAAATCAGAAGTTGGGATCAGGTTACCAGGCTGGGGTCTAAAACATGGAGATCACCTTATGGGTTCAGGCAGACACTACAAGAAAGGAACACAGTCAAAAACATTGAAGTCATCACATGTATAATTGATATCACATTGCTTGCCTTCTTAAGGGGAGTGGAGGGGAGGGAGGGAGAGAATTTAGAATTCAAAATTAAAAAAAAATTATTGTTAAATTTTTACATGTAATTGGGAAATATTTAAGGAAATAGATATGATTATATATGTATATATACCTATACATGTATATATGTAGATATTTATGTGTATACATATGTGTATATACATACATGTATATGTGTGTATATATGTATATACATATGTATATATCTGTATCTATATCTATGTACACATTGAAGGAATGTTCAGGAAACTCAGGAAAGGGAGGAGAAGCACCACGGTTCAGGTTTAGAGGCTCAAACATGGTCTCCTGAGAGGAAAGTGATTGCTTAGGTGCCTTAAATATCTAGTCCTAGAGGTATTTACTCTTCCATATGCCCCTTGTCCACGGGCCTTGATAATAACCTCCATCGCCAAGCCTATCTGTAGACACAGGTATTGTTGATGATGGCTCCAGTAAGCAAGTTACATTGGCTGCGTAAAAATTCCTTCATTTCAAATTCTTATTTGGTTTCCTCGTCTGTTGTTATAGAGGGAGTATTTACAACTTAGAACTGGGGGTCCCAGGGTGTGTCCTTTGGAGGATAATTCACATTTCTTTTCACACACTTTACTCCTTTTTTTTTTTTAGGTGGGGAGGGTTCACAAGGAGACAAAATCAGGAGCATTGTCATTCCCAGACCTCCCATGAGAGTATTGTACCCTTTCTACGATTTATCTAATATCAGTAACCCATGATACTAAGGCTAGCAGACAGTTTTGGTGATTCATAGCTTTTGTGAACTGAACTCTCATTAAATTTGTTATGTACATTCAGTTTGATGTTACTATACCAGGTTCTCCAAATTTTTCCTACAAACAAGATAAAATTTCTCTTCAAAGTGAACTTTGAGTGTCAAAAAGAATTAAACATTGGGATACAGCAGTCCTCCTAAGACAACTTGAGAGGACCTTAGGATAGACCCCATAGATTGAAGTGCGAACAAGGCACACTCCACTGAGTAGCAGCCTTCCCTACAGGAACTTTCACCCCATGAACAGCGTTGGGGTTGGACAGCTGAATAGGGGAAGATCGAAGGACCGTCTGCTGACGTGGGAGACCAGGCCTGGTCGTGCTGACCAGATGCGGTCACAGGCGGCAGCCGTGGGCAAGGAAAAGCAAGGGCATGCCTGCTGAGTGAGGTAGCAGAGGGGGAGGGACCCTGCTGCCTATAGGCACTTGCAGGAGAGCAGAATTGTTTTCGGTTCCAGGGCAGAGGGGTAAGCTATACTTTGAAGAGCAAAGGAGCTAGTTTTGTGACCAAGAATAACTTACCCAGCAAAGCTAAGTGTAAAGCTGAATGAAAAAAAAAAAGGACATTTAATGAATTGAAAGACTTTCAGGTATTTGTGTCAAAAAGACCAGAACTCAATGGAAAATTTGACATACGAGATCCAGAAGAAGCATAAGGTAAACATTAAAGACTAATTATAAGGGACTCAATAAGGTCAAACTGTTTGCTTCTTATATGGGAAAATGTTATCTGTACTCTTAAAAATGTTATCATTCTGGAATATTATTGTGCTATAAGAAATGACAAGCAGGATGCTCTCAGAAAAACCTAGAAAGACTTACATGAGATAATGCAAAGTGAAATGTACTATGTACAAAGTAATAGCAATATTATAAGATGACCAGCTGTGAATGACTTAACTGTTCTCAACAATACAATGATTCAAGGCAACTCTGAAGGACTTGTGATGAAAAATGCTATCCATCCCCAGAGAAAGAACTGATAGTGTCTGAATATAGATTGAAGCATACTTTTTTTTTTACTTTATTTTTCTTGAGGTTTTTTTTTTGCTCTATGTTTTCTTTCACAATGTAGCTAATATGGAAATGTTTTGCATGACTACACATGTGTAATCTAATTGCTTGCCTCCTCATTGGGGGGGAGGGAGAAAAGGAGAGAATTTAGAACTCAAAGTTTTAAAAAAATTAGTGTTAAGAATGGTTTTTACATCTAACTGGGGAAAGATAAAATATTAATAAAAAATAAATAAGATGGCAGAAAAAAAGAATTATTTTATGGGTATTTTGAAAGAAGGCTTGGGGTTGAGTTGAGTAGGATGTGATTCTTTTAAAAAAATAAAATTGGGTAAGGAGAGGTAAAATGGAGCAATTATGTTATACAAGCGAGGTGTGAATGGAAGGACTGTTACAGTGTTATTCTCATCAGGACTAGATTAAAGAGGGAATAACATGTACATCTAGAAGGGTATGAAATTCTTCTAAATTTATAAAGAATAGGAGGATGAGGGGACAGGATAAGGGAGGGACTTTCAGAAGGGTATGTAGATCAAGAAGTAGGAGGGTGGGGAAGAGGATAAGGTAGGTCTTTAAAAGAGTGTGGGTTAGGGAGGTAGTGGTTAGAAGTAAATCATACCTTCAAAGAGGGATAGGGTAAAAAGAGGGTGAGAAAGATAATAGAGAGGAAAAATAAGATGGAGGGAAATATACAACTAGTAATTATAACTTTGAAAGTGAATGGGATGAATTCACCCATAAAATGGAAATGGACAACAGAATGGATTAAAAATCAGACTCTGACAGCATGCTGTTTACAGGAAACACATTTAAAAATCTTGAGAGACAGACAAGAGTTAAAATAAAGAGTTAGAGTAGAATTTATTATGATTCAGCTAAGGTGAAGAAAAACAAAAACAAAAACAAATCTGGGACTCAGGATCAGCAGCAGTTAATAGTGCATTTTAGATGGAAACCCATGTCTTCTAATACTAAGTTCAGTGCTCTTTCTAATATTTACTAAGGGCTTATCATGTGCAAAATCCAGTGGCATAAGAAATAGTGGATGCTGGAGGAATGCAAAGTTTAGGTAAGACATAGTCCTCGTCCTTATGGATCTTACAAGCCATTATGCAGCATTGGATAAACCCTACCTCCAGGGGGTTGACATTATAATATATGTGTTTCCTGTGACTCTCATTCTATCTTCAGACTTTTTTTCCTCCTTACCTGTTAGCAGGGGTGTGCTGGCAAATATTTGTTCAAAAATCAGCTTTCCAGGAAAAAAAAATATGCACAGGATACACTTTCAAGTTTAGCCTATGTTATTAACATTTTCTCCATTACTTTCTTAGATAATCAGTAAAACAGTAAATCAAGTCCTGATTTATAGCATTTGCTACAAATTTCTGAGGTATAAATGCTCACACTGAAAATTTAACAATCAGCTGTCCAGAGGTTCAAGCTGGCTCTGGTATACCCCTGTCTGATAGTTGCTTGGTGTATTGGTGAAGGAAAAAAAAAGGTTATTGGGGGGGTGGGGGGAAGGAAGACATAGATGGGGCCAGAAACTGTCATTTCAGCATTAGGAAATAGATTCTCCTAGTTCACATCTATTTCCTTATTCTATGCTTCTCTTATTCCTGTTCACTACCCTTAGAATTGTAGGGAAATGACACCATTTTTTACCTTTCTAATGTGCAAATTGTTGAAAATATGAGGTGGTTAGTGAGTATAATTAAGATTTACAGATCTGTCTAAAACAGTTCTACTTCATGTTTGACCAACAGAAATTAATTCCTTGATTATTTACTTATATTTCTGTAATAATTACTTTTAACATCTACCAACCAGAAGAGTTAATTAGATGAGTGTATTGTCACTTCTGTTTTCAACTTTTTTTTTGGCAAGGCAATTGGGGTTAAGTGACTTGCCCAGGGTCACACAGCTAGTAAGTGTCAAGCATCTGGTCTGAGGCCGGATTTGAACTCAGGTTCTCCTGACTTCAAGGCCAGCGCTCTCCACTGCACCACCTAGCTGCCCCATCAACTTGATAAATTTTACTGATCGTTGCTGTCACCAAATCTAGTATCTGTTGAGTTTGAAAATGTTGTAAATTGTGATAGTTATTTTTAAAGGCTCAGCTCAAATTTCATCTTTGTGAAGTTTTCCTTCATTGTTCCTTCCATCTGTCATTTATTATCTTCTCCTTTGATCTGCTATATATCACTTTCAATTATAAAATTCAGTATGTAATTTCATAACGTCTTGTGTTGTTCACTCTTGCTTTCCTATGTATTAATCTTGCCTCTCTAAGATTACAGGAGCTTGCAAGACTGAGCTTCTCAAGAATCCAACCTATGTCTCATATAGCTAAAGAATCCCATAGCACTGAGCGCAGACCAGAGCATAGCACAGAGGTGTTCACCAAACACTTCCTATTCAGTGGTCATGAAGAGCCAGCATGGCATCCTTAAGAGCAGGCTGTGCCTGACTAACTTGATTTTCTCTTGTGATAGAGTAACTGGACTAATGTTGTACATATTGTTTGCCTTCTTCTTCATGCTATTTTTATGTACTCATATGATTTGGTGTTTGTAAGCTCAGAATAAAAAAATTAAGGAAAAAATATCATTTAGATACATAGACCCTGATTGCCTCACCAAAAAAAAATATGTATATATACAGACACACATATATACATATGTGTGTGTATATATATACATATATATATATAGATAGATATGTATGTATACTTTTTTTTTTAAGGATCCATGGTGTGAGGCTGTCTCTTCATCCAACACAACTCTATTCTTTACAAAGATTCTTAACCTGGGATCTGTGAATCTGGTTTTTTTTTTTAAAGCTTGATAACCATATGTCAACATAATTGTTTTCCTTCATAATCTTATATATTTTATACATTTAAAAACATTATTCTCTATCCCTTCTCAGTCTTTACTAGATAGCCAAAGAAATTCATGACACAAAAAAGGTAAAAAGAATTCTGATTTAGTAGGGTTTTTTTGTTCTTTTTTTGCAATTAAATTTTATTTTATTTTCAGATCTGCGTTCTCTCCCTCCATCTCCCACCAATTTGAGAAAGAAAGAAAAACAAAACTCCTGTTAAAAATATATTTAGTCATGCAAAACATTAGTAGGTAGAATTTAAGAGTTGCCATGGCCAAGTAATACATCACCCCTCAGCCAACTTGGTAATAAGCCCTTCTGAATTTAGCTAGTCTGTTCCCCAAATGGTAGGCATACAATCTGGGGTGTTCTTGAAGCCTAACTAGGCTTGGAGGACCCTCAAAAATTTGCTTTCTGAAGACAAAGCATTTAAGGATCCATGACACAAAGCATTGGAGAAGTTGTTTTACTTTCATCCTTTCCTAATCTTGACCAACTTAGTTTCATAACGTCTTGCCTTCTCCTATACCTTGCTCCTCATGCCTTGCCAAACCCCATCTCTGAATTACAACCACCACCTGTCTCCTCTGCTATTGCTTACATACTGTTGAGTGATGCTGAAGGAAATCACACAAGAGGGTTCACTACAAATTTATGTTATTGAATTTCAGCTAAATTTCCACTGCTAAGGGACTTTTACTGATTCTCTTTCTTAGTCCCCATGGCTGTACCAAACCTTCTTTTCTATTCATAAACCATTCACATTCTCCTCCCTCCTCCCTCTCAGGAGAGCCTCTCACTTCATACTTTACTGAACAAATTGAAGCTATCCATCTCAAGATCCTTCCCCCCACCCAATTCCACACTTCATGTCACCTCAATACCACCACTTTTTTTTTTTATCCCAGTCTTGGATATGGTCTTTCTCACTAATGCCTACCCTCTACTTGTGTCTTTCATCCCATACCATCCCATCTCCTTTGGCAGCTTGCCCCCCACAATCATCTGCATTTCCATCTTGTCTCTCCCCTCTCAATTTTTAATAAATATCCACTAAGCTTCTACTTCTAGTGAACACCAAATGGCGGACGACGCTGGTGGTGCAGGAGCAAGGAGGCCCCGGGGGCCCCGGTGTCGGAGGCCAAGGTGGCTTCTGTGGTGGCTTTGGCAGTACGGGCCGAGGTTGAGGCTGGGGCCATGGTCGAGGCCGTGGCCATGGCCGCGGGGCCCCGGGGAGAAAAGGCCGAAGACAAGGAGTGGGTTCCTGTCACTAAGCTGGGCTGGCTAGTCAAGGACATGAAGATCAAATCTTCAGAAGAGATCTATCTTTTCTCCCTTCCTATCAAGGAGTCTGAGATCATAGATTTCTTCCTGGGATCTTCATTGAAAGATGAGGTTCTGAAGATCGTGCCTGTTCAGAAACAAACTAGAGCTGGACAACGTACCAGGTTAAAGGCTTTTGTGGCCATCGGTGACTACAATGGCCATGTTGGCCTGGGTGTCAAGTGCTCCAAGGAGGTGGCCAAAGCTATTCATGGTGCTATCGTTCTGGCCAAGCTGTCCATCGTTCCTGTGAGACGTGGGGAACAAGATTGGCAAGCTTCACACAGTGCCCTGCAAGGTCACTGGGCGATGTGGATCGGTTCTGGTGCGCCTGCCCCTGCCCCTAGAGGTACTGGCATCGTCTCAGCTCCTGTGCTAAGAAGCTCCTGATGATGGCTGGAAATGATGACTGCTACACATCTGCAAGAGGCTGTACTGCCACTCTGGGTAACTTTGCTAAAGCTACCTTTTATGCCATCTCCAAAACATACAGCTATCTAACCCCAGACCTGTGGAAGGAGACTGTGTTCACTAAGTCTCCCTATCAGGAATTCACCGACCATCTTGTGAAGACTCACACTCGAGTGTCTCTCCAGAGGATCCAGGCAGCTGCTGTGGCAACCCAACCACATAGATGTTTTTTTATAAACAAATAAATTGAACTATGCCTGCTTAAAAATAAATTAATAAATAAATATCCACTGATGCCTACATATCTGCCCAGTTCACCTCTATCCTTAAAAATCCTTTCTTGGACATACCATTCCCTTTAATTATTATCTATGTCTTTACTCTTTTTCAAAGCCAAACTCGTGGGAAAAGCTTTTTACACTCATTACCTTTACTTCCTGTCCCCTCCCTTCTCTAACCCTTGAAATCTGGTCTCTAACTTTATCACTAGACTGAAACCATTCACTCCCAATGATCAATGATCACATCTTAATTGCCAAAGCTAATGACCTTTGAGAAATTGATTATTAAGAGTTTTTTGTTAATCACTGAAATTAATATCTATGCATCAGATTTGGATTTACTTGTATAGATCTCTGCTATAGAGTTTGTAAGAGTTTAGGTACTTTAATTTTCAGGGCTACAAGGTGATCCTGCCTCTTGAGGGAGGTAAGAAAAATGAGTGGTGGATGAGTCAACCTGGTCAAGAGATGTTTTGCCCAGCACTGGATCTCTCTGGTATTGAGTGGCATCTGGCATGGGGCTTTCCAAGAGAATGTTGTTCAACTCTGTGTTTGCCCCATTGCTATGGATTCTGAAGACCCCTTCTTGCCAGTAAGTGTGATGTATAACCCATCTTTGCCTTTCTTATAGACCAATCAGATTTAGTCACTAGACCTTATATAACCACCAAACTATGTAAAAAGTTGCTCTGATTGTAAGGTTTGTCTCTGGTCACTGAGGGTCCATTGACCTCTATTATTGGCAACTGCTAGCCTTGCTAATAAATAAATTGTGCTCAGACTTTTGTGCCTCAGATTCTCTTCATTGCAGATTTTTATCGAACCACCCTTTCTCTGTCTTCATCCTTGATTTCTGCAGCATGTGATGCTAGATCACTCTCTTTCTCTCAAATGCTTTTGCTTCCCTGAATTTTCATGCCGCTGCTCTTTCTTGATTCTCCTCCTACTCGTCCATCTGCTCTGTCTCTGTTATCTTCCTTGGATCATCTTTCTACCCTACCCCTTAACTGTGTCTATCTTTCAAGGCTTTCTTCTGCCTCTCAGTGATCTCAGCTCTCATGGATTTGGTTTTCATCTCTTTGGATATGACTTCCAGATTTATACAACCACCCCTAATCTCTCCAGAGGCCACCTGTTGAATGTTTCACACTGTATGTTCCTGGGGTGATCCAGGAAGTGTGTTCCCACCTGCACTTTGATCTGTGAATGTACAGAAGCCTCTCTCCTAGTCTAGTAAAAGGGCCAAGGTCTCTTTTCCCATCAACTTGATCTGGGAGCTAGTAGTAACTTGTAATCTCCTTCCCCTGGAGAAGAACATGAGTCAGAGCATCTTGTTCCCACCTGCCATATACTCTGGAGCTGGAGTATCTATCTTTACGGGGTGGCAGATAGTTCTGGGGACACCATTCCAAATGACTCATCTCATGAGTAGCTGTGGTCATGGATTCCCTTCTCTGGGGGCTGCACATAGGCCAGAGGACTCTGTCTCAAACTGTCACTTATTCCTAATTGGTCCAAGAACAACACTGACCCTTTCTCTGTGATAAAGAGTCAGGAAAAATTCAATTCAATTTAATAAATAATTACTAAGGACTGACAAGGCAGGTAGTCATTCAAATGGCACTGGGCAACCAGCACCTATTTTTCTTTTGGTCAATCCCCTTCCTGGTGGCAGTCCAGTGATAGAAAGGGGGCAATATGGTAAACAGAGAGGTGCCTCGGGTCCTTCCTTATCCAAGGCCATCCAAGGCTGCATGTGGCCCATGAATATGTGCCTCAGCTTTTTGCCTTGGCATTTGTTCTTTTATTTTAGATGAAAGTGATTAGACCTCGTGAATTTTGAAAGGTCAAGAGAGTGAAACACTCAAAGGTCTAGGAATGAAGTCTATGTTGGGGTTTATATCCAGTCAATCTATCTTTGAGATTCAAAGAGAAAGGAGCAACCTTCAGAATCTAACCCAATGGTATCCAAGATAAGGACTTCTCTTGCAAAAATGGCACATTTGGGCATGAACTTGGTGGGACCCAATAGTATCTAGAAATTGCATTGAGTCTGAGTCTCCTCTTCCCAGAGAATGAGATGCTTTAGAGAAGAGTGTACTCTGCCCTGGTATTTTTGGAGTTTATATTTCTTTTCTTGCTAAAATTTCAAAATAAATGTCCCTTTGAAAAGCTACTTAAGCTTCATTGGTTAATGGAATTGGTGTGATAGTTACTGGCAGTTAACAGTAGGAGAGAGGAAACCACTTCAGAATGGAGGCTAGAACTAATAGCATTAGAGAAGATACAGTCAGAGGTGCCCCTAGAACCTTGAGGAGATATTGCTCTGGAAAATTGAGACCAGAGAGCCACTTGTACATCTACAGCTAAATCCTGATTAGCAAAAATAATGAACCACATGAAGTGGGCCCATTATTCAGATGTGCATTATTCAAAGTTATATATAGGGCAGCTAGGTAGCGCAGTGGATAGAGCGCCGGCCCTGGATTCAGGAGGACCTGAGTTCAAATCTGGCCTCAGACACTAACACTTACTAGCTGTGTGACCCTGGGCAAGTCACTTAACCCCATTGCCTAGCTAAAAAAAAAAACCCAAAAAACAAAGTTATATATAAAAACCTATAGGTTCCTATATGGGAATAGGCCTAATGGAAAAATGTGATGAAAAATTTAAAACATTTTTCTGTTTAATATAACAGCAAAAGACAAGCAAAATGTATTTCTGATTCCCGTATATTACAAAGTAATAGTTACAGGAGGCAAAAATTAAAAAATTACTGAATGTCATACCTAGAGATAAGCCCACATTGACAGTGTGACAAAACATCATTATTTTTGTTTAAAATATTTTAGTTGTGAGGACTGAACTGTTTTCTCTTTAAATCTTCATACATACACTGGTAGGTGTAAAGAGTTTTCTTCACATCTCAGTGAATTTGCATTCTCACATTCTCACATGATGAACCAAGTATAGCTGAAGAACTTGGGACATTATCTAAAATCAGCAGTGCTTTAAATACTACTGTTCTTGCAGTATTTTTCAATAACTAGGATAAAATAACTGAAAAAAATCCATCTTTGAATATAACTTCAGTACTCTATTTGCAAAGAACTGGAAGTGAATGATGGCTGTAGCCTCTCAGAGTGCAAGGATTTTGAGACTGATAAACAAGCATTGATTTTAATTTAAAATACTTTTTTGCGTTATCTTCCAATAAACATGTTAGGCAATCTTTTGACACTTTAAATCCAGGTTGAGTTTTTTCTTTCTTAGAAATCTAAGTTCTGGAAGACATCTTTTTCTAGAGTAGTCCTATTCATACACACTAAAAATTTGTTGTTGTGTATCCACCTTTGATTATTTTCTTCAAAACGTCAGGATATTTTAGCTGCCACAGCCTCATCTGCAATGGCCACCTCTCTAGTAATTTTAACATTATGTAATTAAACTTGATTTTTAATGTGGTCAAACCAACCAACACATGCAATAAAAATTTCTTCACTATCTAGTTCATTTCCATTTTCCTTCACTGCCTTAAATAAACTTGCAGCTTTTGTTGGAAAAGGCTGCTCTGCTAAGAATGTTTTTTGATTGCAGTCTTCAATCCATACAACTAAAGTATGCTCCATTTCTATCACTTTAACACATATTCCTTGTAGTTGTTTGCAAACTACAAAAAGCTGATACAGTTTTATCTTTTTCTTTTATTTCATCTGCATGTTTTGTAATATTCTGTACTGTAGGTTTAGGCGTTCCAATATCTCGTTGTATTTTAGAGTTACTATGGCTACATTCTTTCCATTCAATTACAAGTCACATTTTTGTTCTAATATAATTATAAGTCTCTTCTTTTTTGTGCTTTCAGTGTTTCTATCTAAAGCATTCTTCCTTTTGTCTATTTTGTTAAGGGCTCTTAAAAAAATGCAAATGTTAGTAATAAGATATGCAGCAGCACATCACATCCACTTTAGATGATAGGCGAGTGCTGACTGATGAAGTATCAGCATATTAAAACAATGAAATAGCTTATGTGAATTGCAGTAATTGAATTTTGGCTCATATTAAATGCCAGCTGCTATAATTTTATAATTTGCACTAGATCAAATTTGTATTATTCAAACTCACATTAACTGCCACCTAGCTCTATATCTATATCTACATCATTTGTATTGGTTTTCTTGGCATATAATTAGGTGAAATAGAACCTAATCATTTCTTTTCTTTCTTCCTATTGGTTCTGAATTCACCTTTATATTTTTTTATGCTGGCAATTTGTTTTTATTTCTTTTTAAAATCAAATTAGCTATATACATATATTTTATTGCTGTTGTTTTCCCCAAAAACTTAGGTCTTAGTATTATGTATTATTTTTGCTTTCAGTTTAGATACTTTCTTTTTTGATTTTCAGGATTTCTATTTTGATAAGATTTTTAATTTCTTGACTTTATAGTTTTTTTTTAGTTGAATGGCCAATTCATTGATCTGCTCTTTGTTATTGATGAAAATTTTTAGAACTATAAATTTTCCCCTAAGTACAGCTTTGGCTGCATCTCTGAAATTTTGGTATGTTGTGTCATTATTTCATTATTGTTGTCAATAATGAAATTATTAATTGCTTCTGTGATTTGTTCTTTGACCCACCCATTCTTTAGGATTAGTCTCCAATGAATTTTTAATGTTTGCTTTAAAGGACCTTTATTGAATGTTTTTTTCATTGCATGTTGATTGGTGAAAGATATGTTTAATATTTGTGTTTTTCTCATTTGTTTGTGCTGTTTTAAAGCCCTAATATATGGTCATTTTTGGGAAGGTGTCATGCACAGCTAAAAAAAATATGTATACTGCTTTCTATTCCCATTCAATTTCCAGAGATCTATCACATTTAGCTTTTAAAAGATTCTATTCAAATCCTTCATATCTTTGTTGTTGTTTTTATACTTATCTCTGTCTCAGAGTGGTTTAAATTGAGGTTCCCCCACTGTTTCTGTTCTACTGTCCATTTCTCCCTGTAATTCATTTCCATGCCATTTGCGGCATGTATGTTTAGAATTAACATTAATTCATTACCTATGGTACCTTTCAGTAAACTACGGTTTTTCTGTTTGTCTCAATTAAGTCTATTTTTGCTTTGTCTGAGATTACAATTGCTACTCTTACTTTTTTTTTTACTTCCACTAAAGCATAATAGATTCTGCTCTAGTCTCCCCCCTCTTAAATTCTGTGTTTTTCTGTTTCAAGTGTGTTTCTTGTAAACAACGTATTGTTGGATTCTGGTTTCTGATTCATTCTGCTATCCTCTTCCATTTTATCGATAACTTCATCCCATTAAGATTCACAGTTATGATCATTGATTGGGTACTTGCCTCCTTCCTATTCTCTTATATTTTTCTTTCTCTTTCCTTTTCTTTCTCCCTTTTAAGAATTTGTTTTGCTTCTGACTAATCCCTCCTCCCTTTCCCTAAAACTCTTTGCCTCCTGTTTTTCTATTGGGTGAAATGTATTTTTGTATGCAACTCTGTGTGTGTGTGTGTGTGTGTGTGTGTGTGTGTGTGTGTGTGTGTATGTTCAGATGAGAGTGAAGTTCAAGTGTCATTCACTCCCCTATATCATATTCTTTTTGTTGTATATATTGCTACTTATGTACCACAATTATATGAGTTTCCCCCATTTTTCCTCTTCCTTTCCTTCCCTAAACCCAGAGTATTCCTCTACCTGACCCTTTTTATTCTTCTTTTAAGAGCATCAAGACATAACAGAACCACTCCCAGCTCTTCTATCTAATTAGACTTCCTCTATGACCCCTAATTCAATTAGTTCTATGCAGATGCATATATCATTTCCCTATACAAGAATGTTTAGCCTTGTTTAGTTCCTTGTGATTTCTCATTGATGTTTACCTTTTTATGCTTTGACTCCTATGTTTGTCTGTTAAAGTTTCAATGCAGCTCTGGTCTTTTCGTCAGGAATGCTTGGAAGTTCTCTATTTCATTAAATATCAATTTCCCCCCTGTAGCATTATACAGACAGTTCTCCCTTTATGTAAATTCACATTATGTAAATTTGACTTTTTGTAAGGTATTCTGAAAGAAATATACATTCCAAAAATATACCTATGTTAAGTATATTGTACAGTACTGTTCTCTCTTTCTCCATTCTTGCCCATTAGCCTGGCACTCTGGGGCCTCCCACCCTCCCACCAAAAAGAAAAAACAAAAAACCCTTAAAAAAAACAACCACCCTGCAAGTGAAAGCAGAACAGATGTGTGGAGAGACCACCATTGCTCCCACAGATCAGAAACTTGCCTTGAGATTTCTGGTCTGAGAAAGGGGACCTTTACCCTGCTCTATTTACCCATTTGGCCTTGCATATCTGTCTTCCATCTGTCCATGCTCAGGTACCACGTATCTATCTTTGTGCCCCACCATGGTGTCCATCCTCTCCTGTCTGTGTCCACTTCTGGTCCCCATGTGTCTGCCTCTAATATATTCTTCAGTTCCAGCAAGGCCTGCACATGTCTGATCCTGGCCCCTGTGTGTTCCTCCTCCTGCTTTCATTTCTCTGTCCCATGTGTCCTTAAACCATGTGCTAGCCCCTTCCTCTAAGGGCATGTGACTCCTTTCTTACTTCCCTCCCTTCTTCCCTTCCCCACATTCATGGGCAAATTTGCTTTATGTAAAATTTGCTTTACAAAGAGGTCTGCAAAATGATCCCTTATGTAAAGCAAGAACTGTCTGTACTCATTTTTGCAGAGTAAGTTATTCTTGGCTGTAAGCCTAGATCTTTAGTCATCTGGAATGTCATATTCCAAGCTCTACATTCCTTTAAAGTTATGGCTGCTAAATTGTATGTGATCTTGACTCTGGTTTTATAGTAACTGAATTCTTTCTCTCTGGCTATTCGTAATATATATGTATATATACATATATATTTTGGAGCACTGAATTTTGGCTATAATATTCCTGAGAGTTTTCATTTTGCAGTTTCTTTTTTTCTTTTTTTTTTTTTTTTTGGTGAGGCAATCGGGGTTAAGTGATTTGCCCAGAGTCACACAACTAGTAAGTGTCAAGTGTCTGAGGTCAGATTTGAACTCGGGTCCTCCTGACTCCAAGGCCAGAACTCTATCCACTGTGCCACCTAGCTGTCCCTCATTTTGCAGTTTCTTTCAGGAGGTAACTGATAGATTTTTTTTTTAAATTTTTACCTTACCTTCTGGTTCCTTCAACTTGAATTATTTCAAGGAACCCTTGGGATCTTTTCCTACTAAGGTACTTCCCACCTTGGCGCCCAGTCTCACCTCTGTTTCAGCCCTGGGCACTGGAATGTTTCCTTAAAAAAAGAGGATTTTCATACACAAAGCAAAAGAAGATTCTCTATGAAACCATGAATCTTCATTTCATCCCTTTTGCTTTTTACTTTAAAAACTATCCCGCTCATCTGTACTTCCTTCTGAATTTTATTCTGTTTTGTGCATTAAAAGTTAACAATGACCCTGTTTGGGGAGGGGCATCTCTTTTGTGAATTCCCTCCTCCCCTGGTGCCTTCCTCTCTCCCTTTACCCCCTCTTTCCAAATAACCTAGAAAAAGAAAGGGGAAGATAGCCCTTATAACAAATAAACATAGTTAAGAAAAATGAATCTATACAATGGCCATATCCAAAAATATTTATCTCTGAACCTTATATATTCTTCTCATGTACCATACCAGACTCTATGAGATTCTTCTTATGTACAATAACAACAATAATAAATAGCTAACATTTATTTATATAGCACTTTAAAGTTTGCGAAGTGCTTTAAATATGTTATCTCACTTGATCCTCACAATAACCCTCTGAGATAGTTTCTGTTATATCCATTTGACAAATGAGAAGACTGAGGCTGAGAAAATTCAGGTGACTTGACCAGGATCATACAGCTAGTAAGTGTCCTACCCCCTTTTACTCCATTACTTGTTTCTACACTGGAGTAATCATCTTTTGACTAACCTTTCTCTCTTTCCTTTTCAAACTCTTGGAAAAGAATCAATCCCCTCCCCTTCCTCCCACCCCAGGACCTCTAGTTTTCTTCTTTAATTCCATCAATACCCTTTGAAAACATTAAAATTCTAATTAGGGGCAGCTAGGCGGAGAGAATGTTGGACCTGGAATCAGGAAGACTCATCTTTGTGAGTTCCAATCTGGCCTCAGATACTTACTAGGTACGTGACCCTAGACAAGTCACTTAAACCTATTTGCCTCAGTTTCCTCATCTACAAAATGAGGTAGAGAAGGAAATGGCAAACCACTCCAGTATTTTTGCCAAGAAAACCCCAAATGGAGTCATGAGGAGTCGGACACAACAGGAATGACTGAACAGTAACAACAGTACCTCTTTATGCTGCTGTGGTCCAGTGACATCTATAGTATTAGATTCAATTATGGGTGCTACTCCTGCTCTAGACTTAAGAAAGTAATGGAGGAAACGTTAATAATGCAATTTAAACTTCAAAGTGTATCATGTGTACATTTAAAAAAGAGAGAGAGAACTGATTGTGAAACAATTACCAGCACACACCCCTGCGTCTAAACCAGACCTACACAATTTGGCAGTAGGTAAGGGCCAAAATTAAAATAGGCTAAACTTCTTTGGGCTGCATAAAAGTTTTCAGTGGCTCACTTTCCAAGTAAAGGTATAATTAATGATTAAACTATTTTGCAAATAAACCATATTAAAAAAATGGAAATTTCAATTAATATCAATTAATTACACTCATTACTTAAGATTTTTATTTATCATGAAATCACATTAATGTTTTAAAAATTTTCGGGTTTTCTTACTGTTTATGTTTAGTTAATGGGATGTATTACACGTCTTGTCAGCAATTAGTTTATCATACTCTGGAATCATGGTTAAAATCTATTTCTTTAGAAATCTGAAAACTAACCTTAGTAGCCACCTCACTTCCTAAGTTTACTTTCTTGAAAAACCATTGTTCCCTACTGAGATTTTTCAGCAGTTTGGACACTTTGATTGTTTTTCATTGTCCAGTTTGCTTAAGTCAAGATGTTTGATTCAAAATGGCGACAAAGATTGTATTCCTTTGGAATGGCTATAACTTCTCAGCAAACAAGGCACAATATTTTGTCTCTTGTGTAAGTAAACAAGTATCTATTTGTCCACTCTGGATTAAATGCTCTACGTTCTGATTTGATCTTCTGTTTCTTTTTATCACCTATTTTACAAAGTCATCCCCAAAACTTTAATATTAGAACCAAAAAATCTCCACAGTAACTGCTCACCTACAAAGAAATACTGAACTGAGTGTCTGATCTTGGAGAGAGTGCCAGACACTCATGTAACTTGGAGGGCGGCTGTGCAGCGAGGTGGGGGAGAAGCCTTCGCTTTGTAGCCCCTCAATGTATAGTGGGCGTCAGCTGCATTGGTGTGCACTCATTTTGTCTCTGTTCAACTCCAGTAATGACTAAAAACACAGGGAAAAGATACAACCCTCACTCCTCTCAGACTAGAGGTAGACTGACAATGGTTGGTTGCCATGGGTCGCATGACAAACAGGAGAGAGTGTGCACTGGCAACCCACCCACCAAGTTACAAAATGGACACTGTAATGACTTGTGGAAGGCAGGTTAGCAGAGCATGGATAAAGCACTCACTACATCTTTACTTTCTTTTACATCCTTTACATTTTTTGAGGTCCACTTGAAATCCTTTCATGGGCTGCAGCCCACAGGCCATATGTTGTGTAGGCCTGATCTAAATAGTGGTTGAAGGAATTTCAGAATGGTTAGCACATGAAAAAAGGGAAGGGAAGGGAATAAACATTTATATAGCTATGTGTCAGGCACTGTGCTAAGCACTTTATAAATATTATCTCATTTAGTCAGAGGAATTGATGAGGTCTAGAGGTTTAGGGGTGTTGGAACCCCAAAATCACGACACGCGGGTCCTGCCCAAAAGAATTAAACTCAAGCCTTCTTTCGACCAAAGACAAGGTTTATTAGAACATCCATCATATTGGGTAGACTCTTAAGGAGTTTGAACATTAGTAAGCTATTGGGTAGATTTTAAGAATCTGAGCAGTGGCTTGATTATAAGAATCTAAGCCTCTTAATGGAGGGACCTAGGAGTGGCCAGTAAACTGGAGTGAACAGAACTCCTGGGACTGGACCTCGTGGCCAAGGGAGAATAGAGCCTAGCTAGGATTAAGGCTGGGTCAGGGGCCATAGGGAGGTAAGACAAAGGAAGGCTGGGCTAGGTTAATGGTGACAGAATTGGGAGATTGGATGTAGAAAGGCCAGTTGATGGGATTATAGCCTCAGGTGAAAGCCAGAGATTTGGCCATGTGGGAAAGTCCAGGGTTTTTCCTTTCTGGGGTCCAGATCCCATCTGATGGACTTTCCCACATGGCCAAATCTCTGGTGTTAGCCTGAGGCTATAATCCCATCAACTGGCCTTTCATTGTGGCTACACCCCATCTCCCTTCCATTGTCTTACCTCCCTATGGCCCCTGACCATTTCCTACACTTAATCCTAGCTAGGCTCCATTGTCCAGGTCCCAGGAGTTCTGTTCACCCCAGTTTACTGGCCACTCCCCTCCAGATCTCCTTAGACCCCCTCTTCCAGTCACCCCAAAGTACTTGGCCACTCCTAGATCCCTCCCACAGTCTTTCTGTATATAAGGTCCACCTTGCCTCCATGAAGATGCTGGGATTCTTATAACCTAGCCAGTGCTCAGATTTTCACAATCTAGCCAATAGCCCAAAGATGCTCAGATTCCTTGAGTCTGGCTAATATGGTGAATCTTCAATAAACCATGTTTTTGGCTGAAAGAAGGCTTGGGTCGAGTTCTTTTGGGCAGGACCCGCATGTCGTGATCTTGGGTTCCAGGACCCCTAACCTCTAGACCTCATCACCATCCTCATCATTATTAGATTAGGTCCAATTAGAAGTAATGACTGGAAGTTTAGGAGAAAAAAATTTAAGATTGATACACAGAAGCACTTCCCCACAACTAAAGCTATCCCAAAGTGGATCTCAGGAGGTTAGTGGCTTACCCCTGATTCAGGGAGGTCTTCAGGCAAAGACTAGATGACTCATGTTTGAGAGTTTTAGAATGGATGCTTGCTTAGGTACATGTTGATCAAGGTAACTTCGAAGGTAATTTTAAACCCTGGAATTCTATATAGTTTAATTTGTTGTTGGAACAGAAACTACTTTCTATCTGCTTGACAGAGCAGTATAGACTTGTGGTTTAAAAGTTCTAAGAGAATTTAAAAATTTTCTCTAAAAACCAGACCAGGAAAAATGTGTATTTATGTACATCTAGATATGTACATAAACTGTTTGTTCTATTACCATTCTTCTTCCTATTACTGTGTCTCTGTATTGTTTTTGTTTGTTTGCTTTTTTATCGTGGCTTTGAGCATATTTTATTTTTGTGGGTATTAAAACTGTGGTAATTTTTTCCCTTTTTAATTTATTTAAAAAATTTTCAAGTGAC
This sequence comes from Vombatus ursinus, assembly GCF_900497805.2. Lineage (NCBI taxonomy): Eukaryota > Metazoa > Chordata > Mammalia > Diprotodontia > Vombatidae > Vombatus > Vombatus ursinus. Next base: position 184,880 of record NW_020951209.1, read on the forward strand.
AAATATTTTTAAATTGATTTGCCCCTCCCACTATCCCCCATTAAGCATATTTTTTAAACTCAAAAAACTTATTCCTTAATACATATCCACATAGTTCAGCAAAGCAAATTTCCACATTAGCCATGGCTGACAATGTATGTTTCTTTTCTCCATTTCAAGTTCATCACCACTCTGTCAAGGAAGTGAGTGATGTGTTTCTTTTCATTCTTTTGGGCTTGTGTTTTATCATTGTGTTGATTAAAATTCTAAAGTCTTTCAAAGTTGTTTTTTTTTTCTCTCTAGAATGTTATTATCACTGTATAATTTGTTCCCCTCATGGAAAATCCTTACTTGCTCCATTGAGAGTAAGTTGAGGGGAAACAATTCAACAGATTTGAGAATCCAGAGAAAGGCTTGACCACCCTAAACTGAGGTTACAATATGTGGCCCCATAACGCACAGAGAGCTGGCCCAGAAGTCAGGAAGACCAAAATTCAAATGTGACCTCAGACACTTCCTAACTGTATGACCTTGGGCAAGTCACTTTAACCTCTGTTTGCCTCTATTTCCTCATATGTAAAATGAGGATAATAATAAGAACCTACCACCCAGGGTTGTTGTGGGGATCAAATTGGCACTTAATAGACACTACATATTAATTATTAATGTCCCTCATAAACCTTGGATGTACCTTCCCACAAATGCATTCGGCAGTATTTATGAAAAGAGTTGTTGCCAATAGTGTTCACACATGGAAAGGCACAGACATAGGGAATATACATAACCAAGGCAGGAATGAGGAAGAGCCGCTCATGGGTCTGATGCTGCAGGCTGGCAGGGCTGCTGATGTCCTTGTACTATTCTGCCAATCTTGATCTTGGAGTTTAAGCTAGATGTTGCTTCACTGTAGTCCCAATTTCCTTTAGCTTTAGGCTGAGTTAACATGTTTGCTTAGGGTACTGTTATGCATTTTGGATAGAACTTGAACCCATGCCCTAGCAGCTGGCATCTTGACTGTGAGGTTTGCCATCTCCCCAAAAGGATCCCAGTCCCATTTCCTAGACTTCTGACTCCTCTTGATAATTAATTCAACTTGACAGTGCAGCTAGACTTCTACTCCACTGGATGCTGCCAGGTGCTTCTGTTGCAAGATTTCCATTGAGTTCAAGATGTCTGAAAGTCAGCTGGAGATGTGAGATTGGGAGTCAGCAGAGAGATCGGGGCAGGAAAGGTAACTTTGAAAATCATCAGCATATGTAAGAAATGATAAGTGGGATGATTTCAGAAAAACCTGGAAAGACTGACGTGAACTGATTCAGAGTGAAGTGAGCAGAATCAGGAGAACATCGTATACAGTAACAGCAGTATTGTACAATAAACAGCTTTGAATGACTTAGCTATTCTCAGCAATACAATGATCCAAGACGATCCCAAAGGACTCATGTTGAAAAATGCTATCCACCTTCAGAGAAAGAACTGGTGGAGTCTGAATATTGACTGAAGCATACTATTTTTCATTTTTCCGTCTTTCCTTCCTTCCTTCCTGCCTTCTTTCCTTCCTTCCTTTTCTTCCACAAAATGACTAATATGGAAATATGTTGAACATGATTGCACATGTTAAACCTATGTCAGATTGCTTGCCATTTTAAGGAGAGCGGAAGGGAAAAAGGGCAGAGGGAGAGAATTTGGAACTCAGAATTTTAAAAAAAGAATATTAAAATTGTTTTTACATGTAATTGGGGGGAAATAAAATATTATTAAAAACAACAACAAAACAAAACAAAACAAAAAAGTATACCTTAAGTGCTACCTCCTGTAAAAGGGCTTTCTTGATATGAGCACACTCTTTCCCCCTTGAAACTATTTAGTGTATACTTTATAGTTTCTTATTTGGGATCATGTCGTATAATTCACTCTCCCAACCGGATAAATGGTAACTCCTTAAAGGCAGGGTCTGCTTCACTTTTGTCTTCATATCCCCAGTTCCTAGCACTATGCCTGGCACTTTAATAAAGATTTGTTAAATGTATTTATAAAAGAGAGTTTCAAGGAGGAGAAAGTGATCGACAGTGTCCAAGATCTGCAAAGAGGCCAGAGAGAATGTGGATTGAGAAAAGGTCATTGGATTTGGCAACTAAGAAATCATGAGTAACTTTGGAGAGACAAGTTCTGGTAGAATGATGAGGTCAAAAGCCAGATTGTAAGATGTTAAGAAAAAAGTGAGAGGAAAGAAAGTAGAAGCACCTATTGTAGATGGGCTTTGCTGTATGACCTTGGGCAAATCACTTAACTTCTTAACTTCTGCCTCAGTTTCCTCAACTGTAAAATGAGCTGGAGAAGAAAATGGCAAGTCACTCCAGTATCTTTGCTAAGAAAACCCTAAATGGGGTCACAAAGAGTTGGACACCACTGAAAAACAACAAACAACAATTTTTATGAAAAAGATATCTAGAGGTTTTATTGGATTTTGAAGTTCAGTTTGAATCACAGATCCTACTTTTATTATTACCCCCATTTTACAGGTGAGGAAACTGAGGCTGACAGAGTTTAAGTGACTTGATCAGGATCAGACAGTGAGTAAGTGTCTGAGGTCAGATTTGAATTGAGGTCTTCTTGAATTCAGGTCCAATGCTTTATCTACTGTGCCAACAAGCTGACTTTAAAAATAATTTACAAAGAGTAGGTGTTAATTCCTCCTTAAACATTTGATAAAATTCACCTATAAATCCACCTATACCAAAGAGTTTGCCCCTCTTTGTTAGCTCCTTTATTGTTCAATATCTTTTTCTGGAATTGGGTTGTTTAAGATCTTTATTTCAAGTTCTATTTCCTTTGACATATTGTCGTGGACAATTATAGAATTAAAAAAAATTCTTAATTTTGCTAGCATGTAATTGCGTATAGAAAATTCTGATAATTTTATTTCATCTTTGTTGTGATTTCACTTGTTTCCTTTTTTATTTTGTCAATTTGATTTTCCTTTCTTGCTTTATAAAATCAGATTAATGTTTATTGATTTTATTACTAATGTTTATCAATTTTTTTAGTCTTCAAAGAGCTAGATTTTAGATTTGTTAATCATTTCTATTGGGTTATTTGCTTTCCATTTTATCTATTTCTCTTTTAATATTCTTATTTATTTGTTTTTTCAGGATTTTAACTTTAATTTTTTATTATGCTAAAATTGATAAACATTAACAAATATTAATATTTCCTTATACAAAGAATAGAAAAAGAGGGTCATAGTGCATGAAACCCCCATTCCAGGTGTGTTTCTTTACCCCTTCCTTAGCCACCAACTAGCACTCCAGTTCTATTTAGCTAGTTATTGTTATACAGTTTATATATGTATATGTATGTATATATAAATACATAAACACATATGCACATATGTGTTACATATATATATATGTATATATAATTTCAATACATTAGATCCAAAGCTATCCTACTTGTCTGTTTCTCTCCCTGAACCTTGTGGTGTTATCTTCTATCCATTAACTTTTTTTATTGACATTTCTTTCTTTCTTTTTTTTTGACATCTCTATGTAGTACCTACCCCCATTATCTCCCTCCCCTAAAAAAAAAAAAAACAAACACCAACCATTCTCTTAAACAAGTAAGTACAATCAAGCAAAACAAACCTACACATTGATCCTATCTGAAAATGTCTTATTCAGCACTTAGAGGCTGTCATCTCTCTGTCAAGAAGTGGGAAGGATACTTAACCATCAGTCTTTTGGTGTTGTGTTTGGTCACAGTTTTTAAATCTTTCAAAATTATTTTTTTAAAATAATGTTACAGTTGTATAAATGATTTTCCTGGTTTTGTTCATTCTATTCTGCATCAGTTCATATAAGTCTTCCAAGGTTTCTTTGCCTCCATTTTTTTCTTCCTTTCTAATGGTACCATACTATTCTATTAATTCATTTACCATAATTTGTTCAGCCATACCCCAATTGATAGGAACCCCCTTAGTTTCCAGTTCTTTGCAACAACAAAAAGTGCTGCAATGAATATTTTTGTACACATAAGCCCTTTCCCTCTTTCTTTGATCTCTTTGTGATAATGGCATTGATCAAAGAGTATCAATTAATGTACAAGTATTTACTAAGCACCTCCTACATGCTAAATACTGTACAAATACAATGAGTGAAATAATATCTACTTGTAGGGAGCTAACATTTTGACATGTTATATTTTAATAAAATAACCCTATATATCAGCATATGTAAAATAAATAGAATAAATGCAGAGTAATTAAACATAAGGTAGTTTGAGAGGGAGGGTACTAGTAACCAGCAGTTACTGGGGATCAGAAAAGTCTTCACATGGAAAGATGTGTCTTGAAGGAAAAGAGGGATTCTGTGAATTGGATATAAGGAGGAAGTGTGTTCCGGAAATGGGGGGCAGCCAGTTCAAAGACAAGAACATAGGAGATCCTGTGTCTGTGTGTGAGGAAACGAGATAAGGTCAATTTGGCTGGATCACAGAGTATGGGAAGGGAAATAATGTACACAATGAGATTAGAAAGGTTGGGAACAGGTTGGAAAGGACTTTAAAAGATAAATAGAGAAGTTTATGTTTGATCATAGAGGCAACAGGAAGCCCTGGAGTTTATTGAGTAGGAGGAAAGGACATGGTCAGATCTGTACTTTAAAAGATGCTTACATAAAAGAAGGGAATAGAGGATGTAATAAAGCCTGTTACTGGACAGGAGTGGGAAAGGTAAGCTGGAGAAAAGGTATTTTGGAACTTTTTTCAATTCACAGCTTCAGTCTGAATTCTTTGCTCCAAGATGCTCAAAGGGACCCAATAACCCACCTGGATTGTGCCCTTTTGAAAAAGAGTTCAGCTCTCTTTTTTTCCTCTTTTTTGTCCAATGCCTCTGTGCCATTCCTCCCCCCAACCCCTGCCGTGGCTCAGACCTGAGTGGGTCTAAGAATGCTCTCTGTTGCTCAACTTATGTAGTTCACCCTCTTTCCTCTCCTGCTTTCTGTGTATGTCTTTTTCAAAACTCCCAGGAATGATTCAAGTTTGCCTGCTGGTTTGATGATCGAGAGAGTCTAAATCACTTTCAAGGATTAAAGGAAATGTTTGTCCCTTCAAACTACAAATCCTAGAATGCCAGTCAATTCTCAGACTCCTATTACATTCAATTGACAAAAAAAGACTCTTTTTCTATGTTCAGATATAGTATTTTTTTCTTCCAGTTTTTCTGTGATTTTGTTTTGTTTTGTTTTATTTTTGCTGTCAGGCTCTGGGCTCACTCTCCCAACCCCATATTACATCCTCAGAGGGTGGCTCTTCCTCCCCTTCTAGATGTAATGCAGGAGAGGGAGTGGTGGTTTCCAGTGCTATTGATCATAAACCTCAGTCCAGTATATTTTCCCCAATATCAATCTGTTCAGTTAATATCTGCTTTATGTCTTTAATTAACCAGTTGACATCAATTAGCTTTGTTGTTGTTCAGTTGTGTCTGACTCTTTGAGACCCTATTTAGAATTTTCTTGGCAAAGATACTGAATTAGTTAGCCATTTCCTTGCTTTTTTTTTTTTTAAAGAATTTTTAAAAATTTTATTCTGAACTTAATAAAACAAGTATTTCCATAACATAGTAGAATAGAAAAAAAGATGATTGTACATGAAAAAGATGATTGTACATGAAACTGCAAATCTATTATGTACAATTTGCTATTCCTTTTAAATGTGTAATGAAGTTACATAACTTTTTTCTTATTTTTTTCTTTTCTTCCCTCCTCCCCTCACCCTAGAGATGGCTACCATTAGACACAAATATTTGTGTATATATGTAAAACCATTCTATACATATTTCTATTTATCAGTTCTTTCTCTCGATGTAGAAACTGTCTTCCTTCATAGGTCCTTTGCAGCTAATTTGGGTATTTAGAATAGTCAAAATGACTTAGTCACTCAAAGTTGCTCTTAAAACAACATTGTTGTTACTGTATACAATATTGTTTTGATTCTGCTGATTTTGCTCATCATTATTTTGTGCATGTCTATCCATGTTTTTCTAAGATGATCAAGATCATCGTTTCTTATAGCAGAGTATTCCATCATGATCATATGCCACAACTTTTTAGCCATTCCCCAATTGATGGACATCCCTGCATTTTCCAGTTCTTTGTCACCACAAAGATTGCTGTTACAAATATTTTAGAACATATAGGTTCTTTTCCTTTTTCCATAAGCATCTTGGGAAACAGATCTAGTAGTAGTATTGCTGGGTCAAAGGGTATATTGGCAGTTTAATAACTCTATGGGCATAATTCCAGATTCTTCTCCAAAAGGGTTAGACTAGTTCACAGTTCCACCCCCAGTTTTTCCACATCCCCTCCCACATTTGTCACTTTCCCCTTCTGTCTTTTTAGCTGATCTGATAGGTGTAAAATGATATCTCAAGGTTGTTTTAATTTGCATTTCTCTAATCAAAAATGATTTAGAGCATTTTTTCATGTGACTACAAATTGTTTTGATTTCTTCATTGGAAAACTGCCTATTTGTGCTACCATTTGTCAGTTGGGGAACGATTTGTATTTCTATAGATTTGACAGTGTCTGAGGCCATATTTGAACACAGGAAGAGTCCAGGCCTGGCACTCTCTCCACTGTGCCACCTACCTGCCCCGCAATTAGCTCTAAGAAAGGGATATTTAATAAGAAGCTACAGCAAGAACTGAAGTATAAAAAAATTCTCCTCAGAATAGGGTTACACTTTGTCCTTTACATACCCTCTTCATCCTTGGGCAGAGTGCCTTTGTTCCTATTCATATGCTTCTAAACAAAGCTGGAGAAAATCAAGAAACCATTGTGAAAGGTTTAACTACAAACTGGTGTCACATAATCTCAACTGGCATCACTCAGAGACCTTCCCCTACTACTTTCTCTTACATCCTTGTAGCACATGAGGAATTGTTCCTTCTTACCAAGGCAAACTCTCTATGTGCACAAAGGATCTCATTCCATCCTATCTTCTCCAGCAAATTACCAGTCTCCCACTACTATTCAATCTCTCTAGCTGCATCTTTACTGCCTGGAAACATGCTTATGTCTCTCCTATCTCCCCCAAACCTTCACTTGATGTGCCCGTCCCTACTAGCTGTCATCCTATGCCTCACCCAATCCGGTTTGGCTTTAATGGTTGTGGGCAAACTCTTTGTAGTGTCTAGAAGTTGGGCCTCTTACAGCTCTTTCAACCCTTTGAAGTTCACAAGGTTGTAACATGGTCTGTTCCATCTCTGATGTCCATTCATTTAAGATCAGGAAAGAATAAGCATGACAGATGCGGAAGCAATGGCATCATGCATTTGTAGCCACATGGTGTTTGGGTGGGGAGGTAAGGTAGTCAGTGGCCACCTGCTGCTGCTTTTGCTGCTGCTGCTTCTCAAACTCAGAGGCTTACAGCAATTCTTTCTCATTTGCCACCAGCGAAGAAGAAAGAGTTTCTGAGTTTAAACTTTTTATATGTCTGAACCTTTTATTTAGCAGCCAATTAAGTGACTTTATCACTGCACTGCAGTAAGCTTATAGGAATCAGTCAAAGGATATCTGTTTCATGCTCTGAATGGAAGAAGGGGAGAGGAGGGGAAAGACCCTCCATCATGCATTTCTGGATATAGGTTCACCAAGCCTCCATTTGAATTGGCAGTAGCTAGCACGTGCTCTAAAGACTGGGCTCCCCTTGGCCAATGCTCCCATTAAATTAAAAAAACAAAACAAACTCTTTTTAGGTCACTACTCTAGTTAGTTTATTCTGGTCTTTGGTGTGTCATGTGGATTTCTAGACCTATTCTTGAAATAATTTCATAAAGAATATTTCCATGATCTGAAGTTTCTCATTCAGTGCCATTACAATTTGTTTGTATGTCCTATCAATCAATCAACCAGCATGTATATATTAAACGCCTACAGAGTGAGGCGCTTGTTCTTTTCTCTTGTACAATCTAAGATGACTACAGGTAGTGTCTATTTTTTGCTACACCTGCCCCCTCCCCCGCCTTCTCTTAATACCTCCTATCCTGCCTATACACATTTCTTTCATTTGCCTTTGATTTTAAGAAGGACATAGAGAAACTGGAGCATTGTTGTTCATCCTTTGTACTTGAAGAAGACCAATGACATCACGATGTTGGGGTCAAGATACAGTGTTCAACTATGGCTGATCAGTCCAATATGAACAGGGAAGGCTCTACCACAGATTGGGCACAAATAGTCCATTTGGAGATATCTCTAGATTTGCTCATCTTACATTTCCTTTGTGCTACTGCAATTCTGCTTTGCTCATAGAGCATAACACCTTCTTTGATGTGGGCATGCCATGCTGGGTGGTCCTGTACCAGCATCTCTCATTTCTCACAATTGATTACAAAGTTCTTCAGAGAGACCTTGAGAATGTCCTTGTGTCACTTCTTCTGACTTCCATGTGTCACTTGCCTTGTGTGAGTTCTCCATAAAATAATATTTTAGGTAAATGTACATTTTGCATTCGAGCTATGTGGTCAGCCCATCAGAGTTGCACTTTCTGCAGTAGAATTTGAATGTTTGGCAGTGTAACTCAAGAGAAGAACTCAGTGTCTGGTACCTTATCTTGCCAGGTTATCTTCAGAATCTTCCTAAATCAATTCAAATGGAAGTGAATCAGGTTTCTGACATGGCACTGATATACTGTAGAGGTTTCATAGGCATACAACAATGAAGTCAGGGGTCAGCTTAGTGGCACAATGAATAGAGCAATGGCCCTGGAGTCAGGAGGACCTGAGTTCAAATCCAACCTCAGACACATAATACTTACTAGCTGTGTGACCCTGGGCAAATCACTTAACCCCATTGCCTAGGCAAAAAAAAAAACCAAAAACGAAAAAAACAATGAAGTCAGCATAAGAGCTCTGTAGACCTTCAGTTTGGTAGGCAGTCTAATACTTCTTCCCTCTCACACTTTCTTTCAGAGCTTCCCAAACACTGAGCTAGCTCTGGCAATGTGTATATCAACCTCATCATTTATGTATACATCCCTGGAAAGTATACTGCCAGGTGAAGTGAACTTATCCACAGCATTCAAAATTTCTCTATTTGTTATAGCTGATGGTTCTACATATGGATGATGTGATGCTGGCTGGTAGAGAACCTCTATTTTCTTGGTATTGATTGTCAGGCCAAAATTAGAACAAATGGCAGACAATCAATCCGTACTCTATTATATCTCAGCCTCAGAAGCTGCACTGAGTGCACAATCATCTGCAAACAAAAAGTTCCACACCAACTCTCTTTCCACTTCAGTCGTGGCTTGCAGCTTTTTCAGGTTAAATAGTTAAATAGTGCAGTAACTGACCTTGATGCTGTTTTTGTCCTTGTTGAAGGTGTCCATCACCTCCACCACTCATTGAGAAGGCAAGCAATATGATACACATCGTACATGTAAAGTCATGCAAAACACATTTCCATATTAGCCATGTTGCCAAAAAAAAAGCAAGAAAAATAAAGAAAGTGAAAAAATGCTAGAAAGGAGAATGCTAATGGAAGACGTGGTAACTGTGCTCAAATATATGAAAGTCTGTCATAAGGAAAAGCAATTAAATTCAACATGCTTGGCAGTTAGGTGCCTTATAAGATGGTAAATGCCTGATCTCTGGAAAGGTTTGAGCAAAGAATGGATTGGGACCTATCAATGATATTGAAGAGGGAATCCATCAAGTAGTGGGTTGAACTCAATGACCCCTCCAGCACTAAGATTCTGTGACCTATGACTTGTTCAAGGTCACGTAGCTATTAAATGGAGTGTCAGGTTCCTTGACTTCTAGTCCAGTTCTATTCCTATTACACTATGATGTAGAAATGACAGCCAGGGTGAGAACTGTGAAGATTCTATATGCTTGGCATCTGACAGATCTGATTTAGAGGGCTCTGAACAAGAAAAAAAAGAGTGGGGTGAGGAGGAGAGTGAGAAATGTACCCAAATATAGTTTAGAATTCTAGAAGGCAGCTGGTAAGACATAGAAAAAAAGAGTTGGAGCATGCTGGAACTAGCTCAAACCAGCTTGTTAGAGCTGATTGTTAAATTTTTAGTGTGAGCATTGACACCTTGGGAATTGGCAAATGCTACAAATCAGGCTTGATTTATTGTTTTGTTGATTGTCTAATCATAAGAAAGTGATGGAGAAAATATTATTAATGCAGATTAAACTTCAAGTGTGCCATGGGCATATTCTCTTTTTGTTTTTGTTTGGAGAGCTGTTTGTTAAACATTTACCAGCACACTCCTGACCAGACTATTCAGTAATCTGAAAAGAAACTATATTTATGGACTTAGATGGCCTGCTATATTATAAAGAGAACTCAGTAGGGAGACAAAGGGCTTGGGTTCAAATATTGCTTTTGCAATTAATAGCTGTGTGACCTTAAGCAAGTCACTTACATCTCTTGAACCTCAATTTCTTCAATTAGGGGAGGAAATACTTTCATTATCTGGTGCACATTGAGTGATCTGAGGGGATTAGGACAGCAAGTGGTTAATTGTGGGAACTGAGTGAACCACACTGACTCTGTCTTGTGACTTAATTCAGGAGCTATCTCAGTCCCCTCTCAATTCAATTATGGGTTTAATCCAACTTCTGCCTTGTGAGAAAACTTTATTGCATTGCTTGAATCTAGCCCTGTGTGTCTGGGAAGCTAGACCACCTCTCCCTGCTGCTTAGAGATCTTAAATTAAGGATCTTAATCCCAATCAGATCTGAAGATTGATGCAAGGAATTTTCTCACAATTGCACATGTAAAGCAACCCATATGTTTTATCTGAAAACTGGCCCGATACTGGTCAATTATTTCTTTACTCCTTTGATTGTTTACAGACTCTTGGGGGGAGTGGAACACCCCTTTCTGAATTCAGGGAATTGCATTAACTATTAGTAGGATAAAAAAAGAGAGAAGAAAACCAAATTATTAGTATCAAAAATGAAAAGAGTGAGTATATCACTAATGAAGATGAAATCAAATAAATTATTAGGAGTTATTTTGCCCAATTATGTGCCAATAAATTTAACAATTTCAGTGAAATGGAAGAATATTTACAAAAATATAAACTGCTTAGATTAATAAAAGAGGAAATAGAATATCTAGATAAACCTGTTTTAGAAAAAGAAATTGAACAGGCCATAAATGAGCTTCCTGAGAAAAAAAGCATCCAGACCAGATAGATTTACAAGTGAATTCTACCAAACATTTAATGATCAACTAATTCCAATATTAAATATGTTATTTGGAAAAAATAGGCAAGGAAAGAGTCCTACCAAACTCCTTTGATGAAAAAAATATGGTGCTGATACCTAAACCAGGAAGAGCAAAAACAGAAAAAAGAAAATTATAGACCAATTTCATTAATGAATATGGATGCAAAAATTCTATATAAAATACTAACCAGGATACTACAACAATATATCACAAAGATTATATATGGTCAGCAAGTTGAATTCATAACAGGAATGCAGGGATGGCATAACATAAGGAAAACTATTAACATAATTGATTATATCAATAACAAAAGTAATAAAAATAATGTCATTATATTAATAGATACAGAAAAAAACTTTTGACAAAATACAACACTCATTCCTATTAAAAACACTCAAAAGCATAGGTATAAATGGATTTTTTCCTTAAAACGATAACAAGCATCTAGCTAAAACTATCAGCAAGCATTATCCATTATGGGGATAAACTAGAAACCTTCCCAATAAGATCAGGAGTGAAACAAGGATGCCCAGCATTATTCAATATTATATTAGAAATGCTAGCAATAGCAGTAAAAGAAGAAAAAGAAATTGAAGGAATCAGAATGGGCAATGAGGTAATAAAATTATCTCTCTTTGCAGATGATATTACGATACATTTGGAAAATCCTAAAGATTCAACTAAAAGATTAGTTGAAACAATGGATAATTTTAGCAGAGTAGCAGAATACAAAATAAAACCACATAAATCATCAGCATTTCTATGTATCACCAACAAAACACTGTAAGAAGAAATAGTAAAAGATACCCCATTTAAGAAAACAACAACTATAGACTGTATGAAATACCTGGGAGTGTATCTGCCAAGACAAACCCAGGAACTAAATTATAATTATGTTTTATTTAAATTATAATTAATTTAAATTTATTATATTTATTTATATAAAAACTAATTTAAATTATTGTGTATTAAATTATATAAAAATTTAAATTATATTTATATACATAATTATATAAATTATAATTATAAAACACTTTTTATACAAATAAAGTCAGATTTAAATAATTGGAGAAATATTGTTCATGAGTGGGCAGAGACAATATAAAAAAGTGACAATGCTACCTAAACTAATCTACTTATTCAATACTATCCCAATTAAACTACCAAAAAACTACTTTATTGAGCTAGAAAAAATAATATTAAAGTTTGTTTGGAAGAACAAAACATCAAGAATATCAAATGAATTAATGAAAGAAATGTGAAGGAATGAGGTTTAGCAGTACCAGATCTTAAACTATATTATAATAAGGCAGTAATTATCAAAATTATCTGGTACTGGCTAAGAAATAGAAAAGTGGAACAGTGGAAAAAAATAGACATACCATACACAGTAGTAAATGATTATAGTAACTTTGCATTTGACAAAAGTAAAGGTTTAAACTTTTGGGATAAGAATACACTATTTAGCAAAAATTGTTGGGAAAACTGGAAAGCTGTCTGGAAGAAATTGGGTATAGAACAATATCTTACACCATTTACCAAGATAAGGTCAAAATGGATACATGACCTAGACAGAAATGGAGATATCATAAGAAAACTAAAAGAACATGCAACATATTACCTATCAGACTTACGGATAGGAGAAGACTATATAATTAAATAAACGATAGCATTGTGAAATGTAAAATGGATAACTTTGATTACATTAAATTAAAAAGGTTTTGTACAAATAAAACCAACATAGCCAAGATGAGAAGGAAAGCAGAAAATTGGGGCAAAAATTTTATAGACAGTTTTTCAGATAAAGGTTTCATATATCAATTACATAGAGAATGGTCAAATTTATAAGAATGTGAGTCATTCCTCAATTGATAAATGGTCAAAGGATATGAACAAGTAGTTTTTTGAGGAAGAAATCAAAACTATATATAGTCATATGGAAAAAATCTCTAAATAATTTTTCATTAGAGAAATGCAAATTAAAATAACTTTGAGATACCATCCCACACCTATTAGTTTGGCTCAAAATGATAGAAGGGGAAAATGACAAATGTGGAAAAAGTGGGACATTAATACATTGTTGTTAGAAGTGTGAGTTGATTCAACCATTTTGGAGAGTAATCTGGAATTATGCCCAAAGAGTTATAAAATTTTCTTAATCTGGCAATAACCCTATTAGATCTGTTTCCCAAGGTGATTGGGGAAAAGGAAAAAAAAACCAACCTATATGTTCTGAAATATTTGTAGCAGCTCTCTTTGTGTTAGCAAAGAATTAGAGATTGTGGGGATGCCCAACATTTGGAGTATGGCTGAACAAGTTGTGGTATATGATTCTGATAAAATACTACTGTGCTATAAGAAGTGATGAGCTGGTTGATTTTAGAAAAACATGGAAAGTCATGTATGAAATAACAACAAGTGAAGAGCAGAATCAAGAGAACATTGTATATACAGTAAAAGCAATAGTGTTTGAAGAATAATTATAAACAACCAAGTTACTGAGTACTATAAATACTTGGATCAACTATAAAGGACCTATGAAAGAAGATGCTATCTATCTCTAGAGAAAGAACTGATAAACAGAAGTATGCATAGTATGGTTTTACATATATTAAATTTGCATCAAATGGTGATCTTCTGTAGTGTGGGGTGGGGAGGGAGGGAGGGAGACGATTTGGAACTTAAAATGTAACTCAAAAAAAGGAAAGAAAAGAAAAGAAATTTTAAAAAATTATACATATCAAGTAACCCATATGTATTATCTGAAAACTGGCCCTATACTACCTAATGTTGTGTTATTTTCTTTTAATTAATTGGCCTTGTCTGATGAATTCTTTTTAATGTATAAAAGTTCATTTTTCCCTGTATTAGGGGTCAGGCCCTAGCTGAAGAGGTGTGGTCCTGGTTTGTTGTACAATTGCCACATATTGCTTAATAAATCAATATGCTAGAAAGATTGAACTTTTGTTTCCACAGTCATTTCATCTGTTACCCACCACAACATCAATAAGTTAATAAACATCTATTAAGTACCAACTATGTGCTAGGCATTGTGTTAAACACTGAGGATACAAAAGGAGGGAAAAGACAATCCCTGCCCTCAAGAAGTTTACAGTCTAATAGGTAAGGCAACATGCAAACAAATATATTCAAAACAAGCTAGACAGGTTGAATAGGAAATAATAGAAAGAAGGCATAGAATTTAGAGGAGTTGGGAAAGGCTTCCTGAAAGGAGTGGAAGCCAGGGAGGTCAGTAGGCAGAGCTGGAGGAGAGTGTTCCAGGAATGGGGGGCAGCCAGAGAAAATGCCAGGAGACAAGAGATAAAGAGTTTGTCACGGGATTGCGATTATGGTGAGGAAAGTACTGTGCAAACCATAAAGTACCCTATGAGTTGTTATTATTTTCACACACCAGAACATTAAGCATAGGAATATAGCTTGAGCAGAGGAAGGAAAGAAGGAAATAAGCATTTATCAAATGTCTCCTATGTGCCAGGTGTTGTGCTAAGCACTTTACAAATACTATTGCATTTGATTCTCCTGACAAATTGGGGGATAGGTGCTATTATTATCCCTATTTTATATATCCCTATATTATAAAATATATTTGATTTTATATTATCCCTAATTTAATAATATCCCTATTATCCCTATTTCCCATGAGGAACCTGAGGCAGACAGGTTAAGTGGCTTGCCCAGGGTCATACAGCTACTTAGTCTCTAAGACTGTATTTGAACACAGATCTTTCTGACCCTAGGTCCAGCATTTTTCTTGGTAAATATGAGGTTATAGGTATTTGAAGGATTATTGCGAAAGAGTATTAGATTTATTTTGCTTGACAGGGGAAAGCAGAACTAATAGGCGGATGTTTGAGGAAGGCATATTTTAGTTCAACATTCCAGAAATTTTTTTTTTTTTTTTAAGAATTAGATCTGTCTAAAGGTGGATATTAAGCTTCAAGGGATAAGAAAGCAGGATGTCTCTGTGTCAGGGATAGTTCTCAGGTGCGGGTTCTAAGCTTTCCTCTGACTCTAGGACTGCATCATTCTTTGTTTCACATTGATTGAATCATATTTTTTCCTTTTGCTGTCATATCAGTTAAGACACAGGGATCAACGTATTTCATACCTTGGCAAGAAAATTCTCTAGGATAAACAGCCCATTTGGACACCAACAAGTTAAGATTTAGGTTTGGATCCGTGGCCAGCAGACTGGGGTCCAACCCTAAGAGCTAATGTATTTATGCTTTCATCAAGTCCATTGACCTTTATTTCCTTTTCCGACGTAAAGGCCCTCTCCCCCTTTTTTTGCACCTTCATCATATACTTCCCCTTTTCCCTCTTATCATCGATATAGTGCAAGTTTATTGGATGAGGCCCAAGTAATCTTTCTGTTTTATGATTCTGACCTTTTTATGAGCAAACACATGGAGTGGACTTTGGTTTGTCTCCTTCCATTCTGAGGCTTCTGTTCATGATTTGCTAATATATGTGTTCTCTGAGCCCTGGAAGTCAGTGTTGGGCAGTGCCAACGAGGTGGGTGGAGTAAAGCTGACTGAGGGAACCAGCTGGAGATAATCCTTTCAGATTTCCACTTTTCTTTATAATCTCAAGTCCAAGAGTAGTGAGTGTGAGAGAAATGGGCTTGAGGTGAGAGGGTCATGAAGAGATTAGCGCTGGTTCTGACTCTATGGTCCCTCCTTTGTTTCCAGGGATGGGGGTGGGTTTTGCCTAAAAACAAGGCCTGTTACGAAGGACATTATGGGATCAGTGTATTGATGATGAATAACTCAGCCTTCCCGGAACCACTGGAAAATCTGAGAATAGCTATGGACAGGAGCTTGGAAATGGTGAAAAAGCTGCTTAGAGAAGGTAAATATACAGTGAAAGGATCTGCTCCATTTTTTCCTTACTAGCATTGTGGCCTGGGGTATAAATAACTTCCAAAGATTCAGGTCTGACTTTCTACTTTTTTTCTTATCCTAATTTTTCTAAGTGCCTGATGACCCTTTTGTGTCAAAGTAGCAGATCCATAGGGGGAAGACTAATTTATAAAACTGACCACATAAATTCTATCTACAAAATACCTATCTGTAGGTAAAGAAATAGTATAGTAGTGACATGACCATGATATGCCTGACTTTATAGGTATTTTCCTTGTTTGTCTGTCTAAAAATAATCTCTTTTGATATCCTCTGTTTCAATATCACCTACATTTCCTCCTGTATCCCTCTCCTGTCCCTTGCAAGAGAGCTATTCCATATAACAAAGATTTTTTTTGAAGAAAAAAAAAGAGGAAGAAGAGGAAAAAATATAGGTCTTCTCTGCAGAGGCAGAGCTGTTTTGTTCTTTTAGAGGAAAAAAATATAATGACTTGATTTTGAAGTTAAAGTATACATGGTTATCTGTTGAGTTCAGTAGACCAATCAAGGGTACAAAATTCCTAAATTTTGGTTTCCTTTGGGGCTCTTCCTTAGATATTTCCTGTAAAAAGTATTGTGATTGTTATCCTTGGGAGCTGAGCATCTGATATAAAGAAACTTTAATTCATTTTATGTTGTTATTTTTGTAACATTGAATGCACTTTCTTTCTATAGTTTTAAGATGATTATACATTCTAAATTATTGATTATTGTGTAATTATTGTGTATCAGCTCAGATGTGTCCAGAAATTCAATTTAATTTGCATTTATTAAGTGCCCATGATGTACCAGGGCAGGGATTACTAGGAGCTGGGACTGTAAAGACAAACACAGAATAGCCTTGTCCTCAAAAGGCTTGCATTCTATTGGGGAAAACAATATTTACTTGGATAATTAAGGTGGAGTTGCTTCATACTAATTAACTTAAGAAAATTCAAGTGTAAGACATTTGGCAAAAAAATAAAAATAAAACAGAGAAAAAATAATAATGTAAATGGTGCCCACAATTCCATTTAATGAGCAGACATGAATATGAGATGAATAAGACGACAAATATGAATCTGTCTTCAGCCCTTCTTTTGCACATAGCATAGCCTTCCCAGACACAGGACCCTTGCTGTCCCTCCCCTTTCAGGACAGAGTGAGAGGAAGGTATGTGCATGGGTGGAGGAAACTCTAGGGGAGAGAGACAGTAAAGGAGGGGGCAGCCATTCCCACTTTGGAATTTTAGCCCAACCAACCCCAGCCCTTGCAGGCAAATCTTTATTTCAAAGAACATACCCAGCCTGCTGATATCTCTTTCCTATACTGTAGTCTGAAGACTGTGGAGACTTGCTACAGAGAGCAGTCATTTTGACTCTATGAGGTTTTTGTTTTATATGCAGACTTTAAAGCCCAACCCTTGTTTGATGTGCAACTCCATTATAAATATAAATACACATACAAAGTAAATACATAATAATTTGTGGGGGCTGAGGGAGCACTAATAACTTGAGGGAACCAGAAAGGCTTTGATTTGACCCTTGAAAGAAGCAAAACTATTCCAAAAGGCAAGAGTGAGGAGGGAGAGCACTCCACGTACAGAAGCCAGGCTGTACAAAGGCATGAAGGCCACATATGGGGAAGACCTTTCTGTTGTCACATTTCCTTAAGGGAGATTTACAATGAGGAAACTATGATTGTCACATTTCCTTAAGGTAGATTTACGATGAGGAAACTATGACCTGAGAGATGAAATAACTTATTCAAAGTCACACAGCTAGTAAATGTTGTAAGCTATCTCTCTGTTTTTCTCTCTCTGTCTCTGTCTTTCTGTCTCTGTCTCTCTCAGTCTCTCTCTGTGTTTCTTTCTCCCTCTCTCCCTCCTTTTCTCCTCTGTTCTCTGCTATATAACCTATACCTCCCCACAGTTAACAATATTCAGGTAAAATATCCACAGGCTAAGCTTAAATTTTTTCTTTTTACCTCTGTCTCTAGGCCTGTTTGTCCCAACCAGTTATATGATTAACTTGATGTTCAAATGAATTTGAGCCATAGTAAAATCTTAGAAAAGGAAGCAAAATCATTGTTCATACCCATCTGGCTGGTACTCCTAACAACAAAACTCCCTAGCTTTGGTGCTGTATTTTGGCCAACAAAACACCTTGCTGTCTCTTAATATTAGCAAATACAAATGACGTTAGTTTTTTTGTTTTGTTTTTCCTCCCCATTTCTGGATGACAGACATAAACGTGAGCATCCACTACCACTACTCCGTAACTCCAATCTACAAGATAAATGACTGCTCTAGTAGTACTTGTGAAGGCTTGAGTGTTCTTAAGGCTATCAGAGTAAGTATGGAAACCTTACTGTATTTTGATAGAAATGACTTGTTATCTTTCAGCAAAGGGTAAATATTCATGGCACAGAGTAGGTATGTTTGACTCACACTTTCCTTACCCACATCTTTCATAATGTATCTTATTGATTATAGGATAGGGTCTACAGTAGATTTCGTCTCAGTTGCTTGCTATTTCAGAAATGAATAGAGTCCTTTTACTACATCTAGCTATGTTTAGTCAGAAGTCTAGGGAAGAATACCAGCTGCTCAGTACCTCTGCTCTGTTTTAAATGTGTAGTGAAATAATTTTATAATCTCTCTTTAAACATTTGTTAAGTTTTCTCTTTAAACATTAGTTTAAGATGATTTGTTCTGGATAAGTCACTGATTGACCCTTTAGGAGAGTTTCTGGTACAATATAAACTGAGATTTTTGAACCTTTAAGTTTATATCTGGGCTAACTAAAAGTTTTTATTTGCTAAAGAAACCATTGTATTAAATAAACACAATGTTCTCCAGTAAGGTCCTATTTCAATGCTTCATTTTAATATGGAGTTGAGAAGGTTCTCAAAGGCTAGGCTAACTCAGTGTTAGCTTTGGCAAATTCAACCAAGCTTCCAAGACTTTGTTTACTGTCATCAAAGGAACAACCCAGCTAAGAGCAATAGCTCATCCCCAGAAGGCTGGTCACTTGGTGATGAATCTTTTTGGACATAGCAACTCATGGAGACTATCTACTGAGGTATAGAAGTATTCAGCCTCTATTGATGGGGTAGTAAATACCATAGTTAACAATCAGATTCCTTTTGGCTTCTGATCACATGTAGGGGGAGTGGTGTAAACCAATCCCTCAATCAAGAAGCATTTATAAAGCACCTACTATGTGCCAGGCACTGTGGATACAAATACAAAAGTGCTATAGTCCCTTCCCTCAAGGATCTTACATTCTATTGGGGAAAACAACATGTGCACTTATAGATATATAGAAAATATGTACAAAGTCAGTACAAGGTAATTTGAGGTAGGGAAGTACTAGCAGATAGGGGAATCAGGAAAGGCTTTATGTCGGCAGTAGTAGATGGGACAGCTAAACAGCTCAGTGGATAGAGCACTGGGCTGGGGATCAGTAAGACTCATCTTCCTGAGTTCAGTAACTTCCTGACTTCAAACACTTACTAGCTGTGTGACCCTCGACAAGTAATTTAACTCTGTTTGCCTCAGTTTCTTCATCTGTAAAATTAGCTAGAGAAAGAAATGGCAGATCACTTCAGTATCTTCGCCAAGAAAACTCCAATTGATGTCACATGACTGAAAAAATGACTGAACAAAACACATAAGATGCACTTTGAAAGAAGCGAGGGACCCTAAGAGGTGTAGGTGAAGAGGGAATTCATTCCATGTATGAGCATGGGGTCAGGAGAAGGAATATTGGAAAATTACTTCCTTCTTTTTAGAAGAGAATGTCAAATGGTTTATCCCAGGGGTGGTGAACCTGCGGCCTTAAGGTCACATGTGGCCTTCTAGGTCCTTAAGTATGGCCTTTTGACTGAATCTAAATTTTACAGAACCAATCCTTTTATTCTTATTAATACATTTTTGTTCATCTTTTATGTTTTTATTTTATTTTAAAAATGAACATATTTAAAATACTAAAGAATAAGATAAGTTTCAACAAAATAATCCTCTCAGATTGACCAGCACAATTAATACATTAGTAAGCCATAAGAGCTGAATTGATGACTGCTATGCTCACTATTTAGTTCTAACTTTCCCCGCCTGATTACTGCACAAGGCTGGTTGGTGAGAGTTTCCAGGAGTCAAGTATGACAGTTTGTTATCAGCTTTTGACAACGGTGCACTGTGTTTCTCTTTGAAGTGGAATTTATGAATAGTCGCACAGCTTGGCAGTATTTTTTAATTCTGTCTGCTTAACAGCCCATCATGTCAAAGAAAACCAAGAAAACGCTGAAGAAAGAAAACAGATTTTTTAATGAGGAATGGGAATGCAATATTATCTTGTTTCTGCCAAAGATAAGATGATTTGCTTGCTTTGTGATACCGTAAAACGTTAAAGAAATTCAATACTTATCAGCATTATAACACTCATAAGGACTACACAAATATTTTAAATTAAAAGGGAGAGGAGCAAAAGGTTGTAGTACAGAAATTAAAAGATAAAAAGCAAAAACAAAAATGATTCTTTCAAGTATCAATAAGACCTGGAAATAATGCCACTGAAGCAACTTACAAAGTAGCTTATATACTCAGGAAAAAAGGGAAGTCATTCAGTGATGTAGAAATTGTGGAAGAATGCATTGTCAAAGTTGTAGGATGCTTAGACCCTGATAATGTTTCAAAGTACAAACAACTGCCTCTTTCAAGGAGAATCATAATTGATAGGCAGCATGAATTAGCCTTCAACTTAACAGAACAACTTCATGCAATACTTCAAAAGGAAATATATATTATTCAATCACTTTGGATGAATCAACTGATACTACTGATTTGGTGCAGGTTTTATACTTCATTCAGGTCATAACAAAAGATTTTCTTTGCTATGAAGAGTTGCTTGCTTTGGGCATTCTTGTGAACAGAACACAAGGAATAAATATCTTCAACAACTTTCAAGATAAATGTTGTGAAGTTGGACTGAATTTGGTAAATTTGGTGAGTGTATGTACCATGTGTATATACACTTTCGATCGCAGGAAAACATGAAGGATTTATCGCACAGGTAAAAAAAAAGTATTAACAAATCCAAATGCTCTCATTTCTTTTCATTGTATCTTGCATCAGCAAAATTTCTGTGCTAAAGCAACTATATTAAGTGACACTTTGCAACAAGTTATAAGTATTGTTAACTCTATTCGTGCAAATGCAACATGGCATTGTCAGTTTGGTGACATGCTAAAGTTGAACGATGAAGAAATCAGGATGGATTTGCCGTTATCATTCTAAAGTGTGTTGGCTATCTCTGGGACAGATGTTACTCAAAATTTTATCTCTGTGAGAAGATAATTAAATTTATGAAGAACAGAATCAGCAATGTGAATTACTGAAAGAAGATTTCTATAGGAATGCGGCATTTCTGTGTAATATCATGTCAAATCAAAATGACTTGAATATTTCTTTGCAAGGTAAAACTAAGTCTATATATGATATATGGCAAAAAAAATCCAAGCATTTTGAAAAAAAGCTTATCTTTTTTCAAAACACTTCTTCAAAAAGGAAATTTCAGATGAACATTTTCCCCAGTTAGCAAAGGTCATTGATGAGCAGGATGATATATGTGAATCATTTGAAGAATATGCAGCTGTTAACAGACTTATTAATTGGAGAATATAATTAAAGGTTCACTGACTTTGAGAATCATGACATCACATTCAAATCAGCATTTCAGTCTCACCTAGTAGATACCAGCAAAGCACCTAAAGAACGACAGATGGAATTGATTGAGTTCTCAGTAGATGACGTTTTAAAGTCATTGTTTGATGTTAAGAAAGATCCGATTGAAATATGGAAAAATGCAGTAGAATACCCATGTCTTTGGCAACATTCTCATAAAATGCTTTCTTGTTTTTCAACCACTTATTTCTGCAAATCTACATTCTCTTACCTAACCCAAATCAAGATGCCCTTAAGGTCACAGATGACTGTTATCCATCGAGAGGATGCAGACCCCCATGCTGCAACCAAATATTCAAATGCTTTCCAACAAAAAGCAGACACAACAAAGCCATTAAAAGGTTAGTGAACTTTAAAATTGACAAATAGTTTTCATTTTTTGAAATTATTAAGTACATAGTAGCTAGATTTTTACAAAATAATGCACATTTTGAAGTATATCTAATTGAAGTTTCTTGAATGTGGTCTTATTTGATTGTGGCTAAATGTTAATGTGGCTTTCTAACATGAAAAGATTCCCCACCCCTGGTTTACCCAGTTAAGGTAGAGATTTACTATTAGGCTGGAATATCTATTCTTCTGCTTCTGATCTTGTGGAGGGGAAGAAGCAAGAGAAGATGGTAAAAATACCAAATAAAATAACAAAACTATCTCTTTGCCCTAACAGCACACAAGGTAAATAGGGCACTTATGGTTAGGATAGGAGAAAGACATGGCAGTGTGGTATAGTTGTAAGAGTGCTAGATTTGGAATCAGATGAGCTAGGTTCAAATTCCAGGTAGGCTGCTTTACTGAGTGACCTTGGAAAGGTGACCTAACTTCTCTCAGTCTCAATTTCCTCATATATAAAAATGAGAGGTTTGAACTGTATGATCTCTAAGACCCATTCCAATTCTCAATTCTAGGAACAACCCAGTGATTTTTGAATTCAAGGTATCCTAAAGTCTCAGAGATTATGGATAATTTCTGGGGAAGCAACTAAGGCCTTGAAAGGATTGGACTGCAAGTGAATTATAAAGAAGTGTTCTAATAAAAATGAAACAACTCTGAAATTTCAACCCATACCAAGCATTTTGGCAAAAATGAAAAAAGATGAAAAAAAAAGTCAATATCATAAGGAAGACACTTACTTACTTACTACTGTTACTAGGGATGTGAATTGGCCAAACTATTTTGGAAAACAATTTGGAATTATGGTAAAATTAAATGACTAAAATGTCCATACCCTTTCACCCAGAGATCAATGAGCATATACCTTAAGAAAGTAAAATACAGAAAGGTCCTATATATGCTGGAATTTTTATAGTAGCATTTTTTATGGTAGCAAAGAATCATAAACAAAGTGAGTGTCCATTGATTAGAGTAAGGCTAAACATATTATGGCATAAGAATGTAATGTGACATTACTGCTTTGTAAGAAACAGTGACTATGGTGAGTACAGAGAAACATGGGGCAACTTATATGAACTAACGCAGAGTAAAGTAAACAGAACAGGAAAACAATATATCCGGTGACTGCAATGAAGTAAACAGAAAGAAAAACAAAACAAAAGTGAATGCTGTGGAATCATAATGATCAAACTTAGTCTAGGAGAAGAGATGATTTTTTTTTAAAAGAAAGATTTATTTTATTCAATATGGAAGAACAAAATTAAGGTTAGTGGCTGATAACCATTAAGGATTAAAGAGGGGAACACCAAATAATACCTCAAATTTTTCTTTATTTAGCTCAAAATAGGTATCAACTTTTAGTATTTTAAATTTTTTTTATGCACAGCCAGACTAACAAATAACTAATTTTTGTTAAGAAAAAAAAAAAGGATTACTGGTTGGAAAAGAATGCTCATCTATCTCAGTCATAGTTATGGGAAGATCAGATGTTTGGACCATATAACTATTACTGAAGAACCACTGCTTACCTGAGCTCCCTTAATTTCCAGCAAATCATATAAGAACAAGCAAAGAGCTTCTTAAATGGTAGATTTGAAACCTAACACCATAAATGGCAGTACTGTTTTCTGGAGAGTTCAGAGGGGAGAGGGTTGGAATTAAATTAACTACTGTCACTTGGTTCTTTTATATGGAATTTTTGGTAAACAGAATCACATCATTTGATCTTTCCAAAATCCAGGGTCCTAATTATTCCTATAAGTGGGATCCAACTCAGTAAGAATACATTGGTCCTTTATCATATTTTGTGTATTTCAATGCTGCTTTGAAGCTCTCTTTACTGACTTAATCTTGACTTCTCTTTCCTCATAGTCTGTCTCCCATTTTGCATTACAGATCCCCTTGATACTGAATTCATAGAAGGACTGGTCTATGAATAATGTTCCACTCTACTATGCAGCTCCAATGTGGTACATAAACACAAGTTGGCCAGTTCACTGTCATGTGGATCTGTGATCATGTCTTTATTTTCATCAACACCCATGGTTCCTCCTCTCTTTGACTTCTAATATCTTGGCTTGCTTCCCAGGCTGATACCAACCATAACTCTCATTTCTCTACTTTGTACTCTAGCATTTCTAAGCTGTCAGTCTATCTTGTGACCCACCCTTCCTCCATTGATATATTCTTTTTTATAGCTAAAAAACATGGAACACTTCATGAATATGCTAATTCTTCTCTGTATTGTTCCAATTTTAATATATGTGATGCTGAAGCAAGGACCTATTGATGTATTCTTATCTTTTACAGGACAACAACTCTGTGGGATGTGCTCTCCTGGGACCTTCCTGTACCTATTCCACCTATCAGATGTAGTAAGTAGTTTCCTTCCTTCTTCCCTTTTCCCTTCCATCCACCACTCCCTCCTTCATTCCTTTTCTTGCCTCCTTTCCCCTCCCTCCTTTCCTTCTTTCCTTCCTTTGTTCCTTCTTTCCTTCCTTTCTTTCTTCCTTCCTTTCTTCCTTCTTTTCTCCCTCCCTTTCTTTTCCCCTTCTTCCCTTTCTCCTTCCTGTCTTCCTCCCTCCCTTCCTTCCTTCATCTTTTCCTCCATCTCCTCCCTTCCTCTGTTCTTCCCTCCTTCCTTCTCTTCTTTTCTTCCTTCTTTCTTTCCACTTTCCCTTCTTTCCTTCCTCTTTCCTTTCTTTCCTTCCTCCTTCCCTCCCTCTTACTCCTTCAGGACATTTGTGAGCTTCTCTTCCCTTCAGAATTGGGGTCCAACTCGGAAAAAGTCTCTGACTTTGACCTTATCTGATTTGCCAGGAAAGCCTTTCTCCCAACTTGAATATACCACCCTAGACACAGAAGTCACACAAAATTCAGGGGCATTTTGGACCCCTTGTATCTCAGAACACGTAATCTCTGGCATCCCAGGAGTGAGATTCAATCTACTTGATCAAGTATCTCTCAGATATTCCTTGTAAGAAGGTCATTTCTTCCATGTGTTTCTCCTAACTTTAGTGTACCTTAGAATTCTCTTTCACAATTTTTAAAAATTAATCCTCCTTGTTCTTTCACTGTGGCATAGTAGATACAGGGCTGGTCTTGAAGCCAAGAAGACATGGGTTTAAGTCTCTGACACATACTAACTGGCTCATAGTGCCTCCTTCTCTTCTCTGCCTCTGCTACCATCCTGGTACAACCTCTCACACCTGAGCTATTGCAATACACTGCTGAGGTGGTCTGCCTGCCACAAGTCTCTCCCTCCTCCAGTCCATTCTCCACCCAGTTGTCAAAATGATTTTTCTCAAACCCAAGTCTGACTATGTTACCCCCCCTTGCCCTACTCCTCCACTCAATAAACTCTGACTCTTCATGAGTCCATTTGTTTTTTTGGTTTTTTTTGCAAAGATACTGGAATGGTTTGCCATTTCCTTCTCCTGCTTATTTTACAGATGAGATAACTGAGGCAAACAGGGTTAAATGACTTGCCTGGGGTCACACAGCTAGTAAGTATCTGAGGCCAGATTTGAACTCAGGAAGGTGAATCTTTCTGACTCCAGGCCTGGCATTCTATCCACTACTCCACATAACTGCCCCTCAGTAAAATCTAGTGGCTTCCCATCACCTGCTGGATCAAATATAAACTTTTTTTTTTTTGCTTTTTTTTTTTTTGGTGAGGCAGTCGAGGTTAAGTGACTTGCCCAGGGTCACACAATTAGTAAGTGTCATGTGTCTGAGTAAATTTAAAAAACAAGCAACTATTTATTTATTTTTAGTTTTCGACATTCACTTTTGTAAGATTGTTTTAAATTTTCTCTCCCTCTTTCCCCTCCCCTCTCCCCAAGATAGTGTGCAATCTGATATAGGCTATACATGTACAATCATATTAAGCATATTTCCATATTGGTCATGTAGTAAAGAAGAATAGGAACAAAAGGGAAAAACCGTGAGAAAGAAAAAAAAAAGAGAAAATAGTATACTTTGATCTGCATTCACACTCTATAGTTCCTTCTCTGGATGTAGATAGCATTTTCCATCATGGGTCTTTTGGAATTGTCTTAGATCGTAGCACTGCTAAGAAGAGCTAAGTCTATCAAAGTTGGTCATCGCACAGTGATGCTGTTATTGTGTACAATGTTCTCCTGGTTCTGCTCATTTCACTCAGCATCAGTTCATGCAAGTCTTTTCAGGTTTTTCTGAAGCCCACCTGCTCAAAATTTCTTATGGAACAATAGTATTCCATTACATTCATATACCACAAGTTGTTCAGTCATTCCCCAATTGATGGGCATCCCTTCAATTTCCAATAAAATTTTCTATCTAAATGTTGTAAATGCTTTATAACAACCCCCTCCTACCTTTCTGGGCTTCTTATACCTTACTTACCCGCTTCTACTCTGAAAGCCTCTTTGAAGTTACTCAAACAAGATTCCCTGGTGTCTTCCTGAACTGGGCATTTTCACTTGCTTCCCCTGTGCCTGGAATTCTATCGCTCCTCATTCCTGCCTCCTGGCTTTCCTGACTTCCTTCAAGCACCAGTTGACATGCTTTCTTTGAATCTCCAGTACTTAGCATAGGGCCTGGCATAGTAGTTACTCAGTATGTGCTGGTTGATGAACTATGTTACCCATGACAAATCACTTACCTCTTTGGGGCTCTAGGCATGGGTGTGCTAGTATGTTTAACAAGTGGCCTGGGGTGTGGGTGGGGGAGATGGATGTGTGCACAGACATACTTTTAAGTTTAAACTGCATTATTAACATTTTCTCCAACACTTTCTTAAGTCTATACAACCACCACCAACAACAAAATCAAGCCCTGATTTATTTGTAGGGTTTGCTGGTTTCCTAGGTGTAAATGTTCACACTGAAAATTTAACAATCAGCTCTCTGAGGTAAGAGCTGGCTTTAACATATACCTGAACTGCTACCTCTCTTTGTAATCACTAATGTATTGACTATAGTATTCGTTCCCACTCAAATATTCCACCCTCCCCCCAAAACAGGAGCATTTATCCCTGTCCGTTAGTATCATTGTACTGATGTCTTTTGGGGGCTATTTTACTGATTGTTGGTAGGCATTTCAAAAGAGGATGGTTTGAATATCAAAGTATTATCATAGACCCTCGAGAAAATTAATGAAGTCCTCTGATATTTTTATGACAACAACTTTTTTTGGAGAGGCAGTTGGAGTCAAATGACTTGCCCATGGTCACACAGCTAGTTAAGGATCTGAGGCCAGATTTGAATTTAGGTCCTCCTGATTTCAGGGCTGGTGCTTTATCCACTGTACCACCTACCAGTCCCTCACAAAAACTTTTTATGCAGAATCAAACATGAAGTGAAGGATGCTATATCATGCTGTCATACAATTTTGTCAGAAAAAATGCCCCCCCAACTCTTTTTTTTTTTCCAAAGACAAGGTTTATTAGAACATCCATCATATTGGGCAGACTCTTAAGGAGTCTAAACGTTAGTGAGCTATTGGCTAGATTGTAAAAATCTGAGCAGTGGCTAGATTATAAGAATCTAAGCCCCCCCCATCAACTATTGATGAATTCTTTATTCATTCTAAGAATTAACTCATAGTTCCAATGATATTTTAAGCTTAGTAAATATAAAATAATTCTTTTTTGCAACTTGTGGTTTTATTTTTCAGCTTAAGTCCCAATCAAACTTTCCTTTACTATTTATTTACTTTTTAATGTTGTCCCCTGTTTAAAGATGTTTTTATATGTATAATATAAAATATTATATATAATATAATATGATATATTATATAATATAAAATATATAATATAATATAATATAAAAGATTTTTTATATTGATTGTCCTCATTTAAGGATAGTTTTTTAGGTGTGTTTTTTTTTGGAGGGGGGAGGGAAGGGAGAAGATTTGACAGCTAAAATTCCATATAGAAAGTCTTCACGCATTCACACAACTACCAAATAAATGCTTCTGATGCAGAGGCCCTTAAGGCAGCCAGCCACCAAGGCCCTTCTGGGTCACAGAAACTTCTCAGAGGCACAATAAGGCCAGTCTCTTACTCCATAGTACAAACAAGTACAATTTCATTCTTCTTTCTTGCCACTTTCCCATCCTCTTCTCACCTGGTCACTTCAAGAGAGAAAGGAATGTTTGAAGAGCTTGGGAGTAGAAATCTATGAAGGATGGTGTGTGTGGCAGAACCAGAAAGGAAGGATTCTGAGAAGAAAGAGATAAGCTACAAAGATTTGGCTATCACATGTCCTGTGAATGGAACGGTATTTTTCTTAAACCAAGAACAATAGTGGTGGTTGCATGAGATTTGACCCATTTCCCAATTCCTATTTACCTAAGCTAGAACAATATGCTAAGATAAAACTGAAAATGTAATTAACCCATATGGGAAGGACATTTAAAAAGTTAGACCCCTTGCCGAAATGGCCTCATTTAATCCGTCAACATTAATGCACATATCCCCAAGAGGTTTAAAAGTGATTTGCAATTACATTTTTATGGAATTGACATTAATGCTGCTTATCTCTCTTCTTGTTCTCACTCCCCCACCCCCTGCCCCTTTTAGCCTTGACACAATTTTGGAGTTCCCTATGATTTCGGCGGGAAGTTTTGGATTATCATGTGACTACAAAGAAACTTTAACCAGATTGATGTTTCCAGCTAGGAAGTTGATATACTTCTTAGTTGATTTTTGGAAGGTTAATGACTTGCCATTCAAAACTGTTTCATGGAATACAGCTTACATTTATAAGAAAAATGATTATTCGGAGGAATGTTTCTGGTAAGAAGTTTTCTTAACATTATGCTGGCTTCTGAGAAAACATCTCTGGGATTGAACCAGACTGCCTAGACACTTCTAGGCTCACTCCTTTCTTTGTATTGAAATTTTGTTCTGAAGTTGATACCCTCCCTTCCCCCTCCCCGGCCGTGGACATTTCTATATACATTGTAAAACTATGAATCTCCATCATGTAGGGCTTGTTTTTCTTTCCAAGCAATTATTCAGTGTCATACCAATCAAATAACCAAACAGAGCTAGAAAAAATAGTGTAATTCGTCTAGACCTCTAGGTCCTCAAGTATGGCCCTTTGACTGAATCCAAACTTCATGGAACATATCCCCTTAATAAAAGGATTTGTTCTGTGAAGTTTGGATTCAGTCAAAGGGCCAAACTTGAGGGCCTAGAGGGCCACATGTGGCCTCGAGTTCTAATCTAGAGGAACAAAAGGTGAAGAATCTGAAGCAAAACAAATTCCTGCATCGAGTGTGTCCAAAAAATAAATGTTTCTCAATTTCAATCAATATTTATTAAGTGTCTACTATGTGCCAACTGTGCTAAGCCCTGGGTGTACAAAAAGAGACAAAAGACAACCTCTGCCCTCAAGGAGCTTACAATCTACTGGGGGAGACAACATGCAAGCAAAATATATACAAAGCAAGCTCTACGTAGGATAAACAGGAAATAATTAACCAAGGGAAGGCACTAGAACTAAGAGGGGCTGCAGAAGACTTCTAGTAAAAGATGGGATTTTAGTTGAGACCTAAGGGATGCCAGGGAGGTCACTAGTCAGAACTGAGGCGGAAGAGTTTTCCAGGCATGAGAGACAGCCAGAAGAAATGACTGGAGCCAAGAGATGGATTGCCTTGCTTGTGGAAAAACCAGGAGGACAGTGTCACTAGATCTAAGGGTATGTATGGGTGAGCAAGGTGTAAGAAGACTGAAGAGATAGGAGGGGACTAAATGATGAGGGGCTCTGAATGCCATACAGAACATTTTGTATTGATCCTGAAGGTGATAGGGAGCCACGGTGATTTATTGAGTAGAGGGGTGACATGATCAGACTTCCCTTTAGGAAAATCACTTTAGTGGCTGAATGGAGCATAGATTGGAGAGGGGAAATATGTGGCGCAGGCAGACCCGCCAATAGGCTATTGTAATAGTCCAGGTGTGAGGTGATGAGGACCTGTATTAGAGTGATATCAGTGTCAGAGGAGAGAAGGGGGTTCATTTGAGACATA
This sequence comes from Vombatus ursinus, assembly GCF_900497805.2. Lineage (NCBI taxonomy): Eukaryota > Metazoa > Chordata > Mammalia > Diprotodontia > Vombatidae > Vombatus > Vombatus ursinus. Next base: position 215,161 of record NW_020951209.1, read on the forward strand.
TTATAAAGGTGAAAGCAAAAGGCAACAGAGGGGATTAGAACACCAAGTGGTAGTGGGAATTAGTGAATCATACAGACGTTATTTTGTGACTCAATTCTGGATCTAGCTCAGTATTCAATTATGGTTCTAATCCAATTTCTATCTTGTGAGAAAACTTTATTCAATTATGGGAATCGGGAGAAAACTTTATTGCATTTTTTGAACCTAACCCTGCGTGTCTGGGAAGACAGACCACCTCGACCTACTGCTTACAGACCCTTAATTAAGGACCTAAGTTATGCTGACTGGAGACCCAGTCAGATCCAAAGATTGATGCAAGAAGTTTTCTCACAATTATATGTTTCAAGCAGTCCATGTATCTTATCAGAAAACTTGCTCCATGCTGGTCAATCAGTTATTCTTTCCATATTCCTTTGATTGAATATAGACACTTAAGGGGGGAGTGGTTTCAGAGAATCGCACCTATATGCTCTTTCCATCCCACTTTGGAAAGTCCCTAATTTTTCCTCTGATTAGAAATCAGATTACTTAATTTTGTATCCTGGCTAATTGTTTATTTTAAAATTAATAGGTTTTATTTGATTATTTTTAATGCATTAAAGTCTGTCTCTCCCCTGTATTTGGGGTCCAGCCCTAAGCTGAGGAGATCTGGTCCTGATTTGTTAGGCAATTGCCATGCTTTGCTTAATAAATTGATATGCTCATAAGCTTAAACCTTTGTTTCCTCAGTCATTTCATCTTTCACCCACTATACAACAGATTGGGGGGGGTGGTGAGAGATAGTGAAGAATCCAGGATCACTCCTGAGTTGTGAGCCTGAGGGATTGGGAAGATAGTGTTGCTCTCTACAATAATAGGGAAGGTTGGAAATAGAGAAGGTAAAGGGGTAAGATAATGAGTTCTGTTTTGGACATATTGAATTTAAGATATTTATTAGACATCCATTTGAGATGTCTGAAAGGCAGTCAAAGATGTGATATTGGAGGTCAACAGAGAGTTTCAGCCAGGATAGGTAGATTTGAGAATCGATATGTAGAATCTATATATTTGAGAATCTATAGAGGTGGTAATTAAATGCATGGTAGCTGATGAGATCACCAATGAAGTAATATAGAGGGAGAAGAGAAGAGGGACCAGGACAGAACCCTAAGGGACCCCTACAATTAGTGGGTATGATCTAGAAGAGGATCCATCAAAAGAGTCAGAGAAGGAGTAGTCAGATAGGTAGGAGGAAAACCAGGGGAGAGTGGTGTCCTGAAAACCTAGAGAAGACAGTATCAAGGAGGAGAGAGTGCTCAACAAAAATATACTCAGAGTCTGTCACCTCTGCTAGGAGTAAGGTAATATGTTTTATTCTGAGTTCTCTGGAATTATAGTTGGTTATTGTGTTGAATTCTTAAGTCTTTCAAGGTTGTTTGTTTTTATGATGATGTTCTTACTATATACATTGTTCTCCTGTTTGTAATCACTGTGTTCTGCATCAATTCATAATAGTCTTCCCAGATTTTTCAGAAATGGTCACTTTTGTAATTTTTTACAGTGCAATAATATTCCATCATATTCATACACCATTTTCCTATTGAAGGTCACCCCCACAGCTTCCCTTTCTTTGCTACTTCAAAAAAAGCTAATATAAATATTTTTGTACATATGGATCCTTTTCCTCTTTCTTTGATCTCTTTGGATTATAGATTGGGTATCAATGAATCTAAGAGTATGCATAGTTCAGTGACTTTGTGGGCATATTCCAAATTGTTTTCAAGAATGGCTGTACCACTTTACACCTCCCCTGGAAGTGTAGTAATGTACTTGTTTTTCCCATAGCTCCTCTACCACTTGTCATTTTCTTTTTTTGTCAATTTTGCCAATCTGATGAGCGTGAGAGGAAACTTTGGAGTTATTTTAATATGAGTTTTTAAAAAATTATTAGTGTTTTGAAGCATTTTTGTGTGGTTTTTAATAGCTCATGTTCCTTCCTCTGAAAACTGTTTTTTCACATCCTTTGATGATTTATCAATTAGGAGATGACTCTTATTCTTTAGAAATTAAAATCAGTCCTTCACATGTCTTTGAAATGAGACCTTTACCAGAGAAACTTGCTACAAAGATTTTTTTTCTATTTTTTTGTCCATTTCTCTCCTGATTTTAGCTGCATTCATTTTATTTATGTAAAACCTATTTGTTTTTTGCCTTTTAATCAAAACTGTCCATTTTACCTTCTATCACCATATATATTTCTTATATGGTTATGAGATTTTTTCCCCCTCACCATAAATCTGATAGTAATTTCTTCTTTTCTCTTCTAATTTTTTTATGTCACCCTTTATTTCAAAGTCATATGCTCATTTGGAGCTTATCTTGGCATATTGTTTGAAATGAGATGCTGGTCAATATCTAGTTTCTGTCAGACTGATTTCTAGTTTTTTCAATAGTTTTTTTTTTCAAATCCTGAGTTCTTACTCTGATAATTAGGATCTTTGGGTTTATCAAATACTAAACTATTGTGTTTATTTGCTTCTGCAAATTTTATGTACCTAATCTGTTTTACTTACCAATCTCTCTGTTTCTTAACCAATACTAAATCATTTTGACAAATGTTACTTTGTAGCATAATTTGAGATCAGATATTTCTAGGCCTCTTTCTTTCCCACTTTTTTTCTTTATTTCCCCTGAGAAATACTTTCCCTTTTTGTTCTTCCAGATGAATTTTATTATTTTTGTCTATCTATAAAGTGATTTATTGATAGTTTGGTATCACACCAAATAAGTAAATTATTCACATGTCATAAATATATGACAATGACAATTGACAATATGACAAAAAAAATGACAATTCATTTTTATTATATTGGCTTGGCCAACCCATGAACAGTTAATGTTTTCCCAATTATTTGGATTCATCTTTGTTCAGAATGTTATTGGAAAGACCTCTAGTATATCCCCAATACATATAATGCTGGCTCTTGGTTTTAGATAGATACTACTTATGATATTAAGGAAATCTCTGTTTATTCCTATGCTTTCTAGTTGTTGTTTTTTAAAACAAGAATGGGCATTGTATCTTGTCAACAGCTTTTTCTGTATCCATTGATGCAGAACATCCATTGATGCTTTTCTGCATTTGTTTGCCTTAATACATGATTGATTTTTTTTTTTTGTAAAGGGGCTTTGCACAATTGAAAAATATGTATCTTCCTTTCTATTTCCATCATCTGTTTCTGAACATACTCTTTGCTCATTACGTAGCCTAGGGTTCATGATTGTTCATTACCTAGAATGCCAGTTGTAAGTGAAGGTCCTTTCCTCTGTCCAACCTAATTCTATGACTTGAAACTTCACAGTAAATTATCAAGCTGCCAGTTGGTATTTATTCCCTCATCTTACATAAGGTGGTATTTTTCTGATATAGATAGATATCTCTTAGATAAAGAATCTGGAACTCTTTCTGTGGTACACAGCCTTCCTTCCTTCAGTTCCTGTGTGCTAGAATGCTTTGTGCAGCTCTCTTTTGTCAGACCTCATCCTCAGTGCCCATAGACCTCTCTGTCTCCCTATGCTGACTTGGATTAGAAAAATGACTCACTGTGAAATTTTTCCCTTTGAATATGCCAATCAATACTTGATCATCTGGGCAGCTAGGTGGTACAGTGGATAGAGTGCTGGGTCTAGAGTCAAGAAGATTCTTCCTGAGTTTAAATCTGACCTCAGATACTTACTAACTGTGCAACCCTGGGCAAGTTACTTAGCTCTGTCTGCCTCAGTTTCCTCATCTATAAAATGAACTGGAGAAGGAACTGGCAAACCACTCCAGTATCTTTGTTAAGGAAACTTCAAATGTGGTCACAAAGCATTGGACATGACTGAACACGACTTGATCTGCTGCTTTTCCTAAATTTTTGTGGAGGAGATCTTGGATGTCTTTCTTGTTACTCTGTCCCTCTACCAATTCATTTTTGATTCTCTTGCCTTGGATTTGACTGATCAACTATTGCTTCTCCTATTTCTTCAGTCATCAATTATGGGAAATGGCACTCTGTAGTTTAAAGCAAGTACTTGCTACGACTATCCTAGCTTGGTCATTCCAGAGGATTCACCTGAGTCATAACCAAAGCCTAGGAAAGTGCATCCTGCTCTCTAATTTTCAGGGCAAACTACTCTTTCCCCTTATCCCTGTTCTTCAACTGGTTTAGGAGAAGTAGTGTGGTACTGTGTTGAGTTGGTAGGCAGGCAAGCAAGTCTATCAGTTAGTGTTACATGATTTTGTGCGCTTGGCTATTCCTCTCTTTTGACATGATTTTTCACTTCAGCCACTCCTTTGACTTCTCTCCCCTCTGGGAGTGGCTTTCCTTTCAAACTCAGTTGAGGAAAAATAGCCAAAGTGATCTGTCTTGTGACCTGCCAACCCAGCTAGTCTCAGAGGCCCCTACTGCTGACTCAACTGCGTAGAGAAATACTGGTAAACACACACACACACATTAAAGAATATATATCTATCTATACACACACATACACACACACACACACACACACACATACACACACATATATATATATATATATATATATAATATGATATGTAAAACACACACACACGTATATTCTCTGCCCTGGGAAATTATAAAATTGAATCAATAACTTTTTTTTTCCTATAACTGAGCTCCCAGCCAGAGATCATACTGCAAATATCTCAATTTTAAATTTATCTTTCTCTCTTCCCAGGAAATTTCCCCAATAACTTTATATTATTTGGAGCATGTTAACAGTTCAGGGTAGTTAGCATCCTCTGTCACAATTGCCTAAATGTTTAAAACACAGGGACATTAACAAATTTAAGAATATGGATAAGCTTCTTGCCCCTAGAGGAAGACTTTAGGTTCAGACCACTCAGAACAGAGGAAAAGAAAGAGGAAAACAGAAATAAAGGTACCATTCTTCAGTTCTAACCAGTTTTAGCAGCATAGCATCTACCCCATGTTTCACGTGTGATTTCTTATATGTATGAATCTTGTTCATATTCTGGAAACCTGGCACATATTTCTTATGGCAGCTGCCTCCTCCTCTACTTTTATTTTTTCACATCATAGAGATTCCTCTCTCCAGATCCCAGCTTAACTTTTCTTCTCACAAACCTTTAGGTTGGGTCAGACTAGCTAATGAGTCATATCAGCACCACTCTGCCAGTCCAAAGGTCAGAGCAAACCTTTCCAGGAAAAAGTACATAGAGGACTCTGGGAGGTGTCTGCCATAAATTAGCACACGTCTATCTCTATCATCCTGAACTCCTTGGCAACACCAATAATAGGAATGATTAAGCCAATACTACACTGGGACAGAATGATTTTGAGGCCTTTAGTCTTGGTCACCCTCTTATGAGTGCACTATAGCCAATGTATTTAATATAAAATCTGACTCATTCAACCACCAAACAGTGAAGTTGAATGCTCTCACATTGGTGACCCAGAAATCTATTGCTTTCCACTATTCCCTATCTACATTTGTTTATTGATCAATAGATGGAAGGAGGTAAGTTGTTCTTATTGTATGAGAATACAACTTCACTGTTTGGTTGTTTAATGACTACTAGGTGCAGTTTCCCACATGAACTGGCAATTAAGAAATCATTGTTAACTTTGGAGGAGTAGTTTCAGTTGAGTGATAAGGTTGGAAGCCAGATTACAAAGGGTTGAGGAATGAATGAGAGGAGAGGAAGTGAAGCAATGACTGGAGACAGGGTTTTTGTTTTTTTTTTTCTAGGAGTTTGGCTAAGAAAGAGATGAGAGATATTGGATGATGTCTTGAGAGAATGGTAGGGTCTAGTGAAGGCTTTTTTCTTTTAAGGATAGTGGAGACTTGGGCATGTATGAAGTCTACAGTGAAGGAACTGGTAGCTAGGAAGAGGATGAAATGATTTTTATTTTCTATTGTTTATTTTTTACTAATATAGTCTATTGTATTTATGTGTGTTCAGTTGTTTCAGTCATGTCTGACTCTTTGTGATCCCATTTGGGGTTTTTCTTGGCAAAGATACTGGAGTGATTTGCCATTTTCTTCTCCAGCTCATTTTATAGGTGAAGAAACTAAGGCAAACAGGGTTAAGTGACTTGCCCAGGGTCACACAGCTAGTAAGTGTGTCTGAGGCCAGATTTGAATTCAGGAAGATGTTTTCCTGATTCCAGGCCTGGTGCTCTATTACTTCATCACCTAGCTGCCCAATCATTTTTATAGTTTTCTCAATGTTGAACCAAGCCTGCTTTCCTGGTATAAATTGAACCTAGTCATAGTGCATAATCTTTTTGATCTATTGCTCTAGCCTCTTTGCTAGCATTTTATTTAATATTTTTCCATATACATTAGAAATGTAGTTGCATATTTTCCCCTCTTCCCCATTAGCTAACTTGGATTAAGTATCAAAACCATACTTATTTCATAAGACAAGTTTGGTAGAATCGCTTTTCACTATTTTTTGCAAGCAATTTATATAATATTGGAAATGTTTGTTCTCTAGATGTTTGATAGAATTAAATTGTAAATCCATTTGGCCCTGAGGGTTGGGTGGATGATGTTTCTTTGGAAGTTCATTTATACCTTGTTCAATTTCTTTTTACGAGATTGGCTTATTAAATGCCTTATTTCTTGTTATGCTTATCTTGAAATATTATATTTTTAAGGTATTCACCCATTTCATTTAAGCTATCATTCTTTTTAATATATAATTGGGCAAATAGTTTCTAATAATTCGATTCATTTCTTCTGAATTTTCCTGTTTTCTTTTCATCATTTAGGTTTCCTGTCTGTCCCTCTATCAACCATTGCTGTTCTCCCTTGATTTGATTCTTTTGCAGTTTCCCCCACTTATTGCATGTCTAATTCACTAATCTGTTCTTTCTCTCCTTTGTTGATGCAGATGTTTAGATATATAGATTTTCCCCAGAGGACTACTTTGGCTGAATCTAAAATGTTTTGTTATATTTTCTAATTATTAGCATTTTCTTTGATGGAATTTTCCATAGTTTCTATTTGTTCACTGACTCACATATTTTTTGGGATTAAATTCTTTGGTCTTTGTTTAACTTTGGATCAATTCTTCAAAGGCCACTTATTGAATGTCATTGTTATGACATTATGGTCAATAAAGTATGTATTTAGTATCTCTACTTTTTCCCTGTGTTTCTGAGGTTTTTATGCCCTAGCACATGTTGGTTTTTGTGAAGATGCCATACCCAGCTAATCTATCTATCTATCTGTCTGTCTGTCTGTCTGTCTATCTATTTACCTATACAACCCTGTGGTTATGCTATTTGTATAATACTTTCCTCATAGGTTGAGACGATGATTTTTGACGCTATGCCTGCCTGAGGCACAGAGTTAGTGAGAGTTTGGGAAAGGAGTAGTCTTGCCTTCCAGCTTTCAGATTTGAGTAAAGACAAATAAGGTTCTAGGATCTCTTCAGGGAAAGGTTCCTTGAGGGAGAGAAAGACTTTGGGAAGAAGTCCATAGACTTTGGGAAGAAGGTATAAAAGAACTGGCACCTTGAGGACATTCCTATTTCTAGGTGCCTCACTAAAGTCTTTGGATAATTTCTCCCTGTGTGAGATTAGGAATTTTCTGTTGAATCAAGATATCTTGCTCCCAGAGGGAGAGCTCCTTCACTCTCTACATCATCTGTTACATTCTAATCTTTATAAATTTTCTGATTTCTGTTTGCTATCATCTTGGATAAATGGGTTTGTTTGCTATTCGTTATTGTCATGGTCTTTGTATAATTGGCATTTGGAGGGAAATGAAGTCAAGCCTTTGGATAAAGCATGGGACACTAACTCCCTAATAAGGGATAGCAATCAGAAGAGTTGCTTGAACTTAAAAATAATTTCTCCCTAGACCAGCAATATTTAGGATGGCAGATGGATTCTAGTCCAATATCCTCTTGCCCAATATCCTCTATTCATGGAGAGGAGAGGAAAGGATGCCAGCCCTTCTCTTCTGTCCCCTCCTGGTAGGAATCAAAATCTTCTGTGGGGAAGGATGAGTGAGATCCCAGAAATATTTGTTCATGCCTCCCTGCTAATGGCATTTAGTTAGATCCATGTAGATGTATATATAATCTACATGAGCAACACATACCTCTTCCATATACACACATAGACACGTATACATATGACACATACACATAGACATGCACACACATGTATATATGCATGTGTATATACACAGGCACACACATGTACATATGTGCACACACACATGTATATATGCCCCTTTTACTTCCTGTTTAGAAATCACAAGACATCTAACTTTTCTGAAATTATATTCAGAGTCTTAACTTCTTTCCTGTTTATCTTTTTGTTAGATTTGCATAGGTGAGAAAGGAGCCATGTTGAAGTCTCCAACAATGGTAGTTTTACTCTTTATTTGTCATTGTAACTGTTTTAATTTTTCTCTTAAATACTTAAATGCTATTCCTTTTGGTGCACATATATTACATATTTATATTACTTTTGAAAAAATTTCTAGTGATTTAAAATATAATGTAATTTACCTGCTTAATGTCTTTCAACCACAGCAATTTCTACTATTCCTTTGTCTGAGATCATGACTACTAATTCTATTTTTTTAATTACCAAATGTATAATAAACTCTATTGTAGCCCTTGTTTTAACTCTGTGAATATTCCAAATGTATTTTTTCCCCCAAAACAATGTATTCTTTGATTTGGCTTTCTAATCCATTCTATTACACTCCTCTGTTTTATTGATGAGTTCAGCCAATTCACGTTCACAGTTAGGACTGTTAATTATGTACCTCATTCCATCATATCCTCTTTTATTTTTTCCCTACTTTGTCCTCTACCTCCTCTTTCCACAGAAGAAAGAGGTAGTGAAATGGAAGGAATTTGATCAATATTAGGCAAATGTAATCAAAATAATTTTCAGAGTTGTGCTGGAGCTGGGTTGAACTGACTCACTAGAACTGACTATTAAATTTTCAGTGTCAGCATTTACACTTCAGAAATAAGCAAACACTACACATCGTGACTTGGTTTATTGTTTTGTTGATTGTCTAGACTTGAGAAAATGATAGATGAAATATTTAAACTTTTAAGTGTGTCTTGTGCACATTTTTTTTTCAGAGAACTGCTTGTTAAACATTTACCAGTACACCACTGGTAAATGAGCAAGCCTCATTGCATGCTCCTCCTCTATATTTGTATACTTCTCACTCTGCACTTGTGAGAAGTAGTAAGTTCCTCATTTCTTTCCTGCTATATTCCTTTTACCTCCCCTTTCTCACTCTTTTAAAACAAATAAAACAGAACAAAATCCCACCCAGGTGTTTGTCTTTCTCAGCTTCCTCTATGACCTTAAAAGATATCTTTTGAAGAGACTATTGTCTTCTTTCCTCCTCCATTAGCATTAATACCCTTTCCAATTGCTCAAATTTATTTATCTTTCTAGGTTTCTATTTTCTTCTGTGTTTGTGCTTCAAGGTCTGTTTTATTTGGTTTTAATCAGGAATGCTTCAAAGTTCTTTGTTCTATTAAGAATCAATTTTTCTTCTATAGGATTATACTCAGTCTTGTAGAGTTAAATTATTCATGATTGTAAAAAGTTATCTTTTGTCTTTTGGAATGTTGTATTCCAAAGTTTTCTCTCTTTTATTTAGTTACAACACAGTCTTCTGGGAACCTGATTATGGTTCTTTGGCCCTTCCGTTTTTTTTTTCAAGAATACTTCATTCTCCTGGATAGATAATTGACATTTTTGGTTTTTTATGGATCTTCTGTCCATAACAAAGTCCTGTTAGTGCATACAACCACGTTAACCTTGGTCCTTGTTTCTCATTACAGTGATAGAATCAGACAAATTCTAGAAAGCAATCCAATAAACAATTCAGCTTATTTGAGAGTGTGGAATGTTACTGAGAAATGCAAATTGGTTTGCCAGAATTTCTATTGTCTTCCAGGTACCTCAATGCTCTGGGAGCTGGAGTTTCATATTTCTCACAGGAACTTCACTTCACGGATGTGTTGAGAACTGATGAACAATTTCACGATATCTTGAGGAATAGGAACAGGAGAAGCAATGGTAAGAAACCCTTCCAACTTTTTTCTTCAGAACAGCCTCTTCTAAAGTCTTTCTACTTACTTCCCCCCAAATCTAGTACAGTTATTCTTGCTACCCTTTCTGGGGTTATATTTTTAGATTTTCTGCCATTTGGTATGATTTGTGGTATTGCCCCCATTTTGATCATTTATATTAATCATTGAATGAAGTTCAAAATATACACTGAAATAAGAAAACAGAATTTTCAGTGTTCAATTGACAAAGAAAAGAAGAAGGAAATGTCATTTTTCATAAGCTAAAACGATGCTTCCCATGGAACATCAATTAAATGTGCATTTTTATTTCAATAAATATTTCTCTATAGAGAAAAATCAGAAGAGCCTTGCCCTCAAGATACCAATATTCTCTTAGGGGAGGAACTAGGCACACACACATGCATATGTATATGTAATATACGTGTGTGTATATATATATATATGTGTGTGTATATATATATATGTACCATAGTCATTTCCTCCAATAATGGGAATGAATTTATGCTGATTCATTCACATTCTCTTGTTCTTGAAGAGGTATATCTGTGCAGATCTGGTGTTGGGAAACATAAGCAAAGTTTATCTTTGAAGCCCTCTCTCTCCTTTTTAGTGTCTTATTTACCTTTATGAAATCTCACAACCATTTCAAGTGCCTATTATTCCTCTCAGCTAGTTGTCAAGGTTGAAGAATGACTTAATAAATCTATCCCAAATAAGATGCTAGGTGATACAGGAATATTTATTTTTGTTTCTAAAATGAGAACTGAAACAAAGAGATGTTTGCCACTGTCATGGAATATCTATCAGAAAAAGTTTAAATGGAAGAGGAATTTCCTGATGGTGAATGCCTTCAGAAGCTACTGTTTAGGGATGGCATTGTGCTGATTGTAAGACATCCTTGAATACTACAAGAATGCATATTTTCAGGATTTTGTCATGGAGGAGCTACAGGCTATTGAATTAGTCTTGATGATGATGATGATGATAACTACTAACATTTATATAGTGTTTACTATGTGCCAGACACTGTGATAAGTGCTTTACAGTTATTATCTCATTTGATTCTCATAATCCTAGGAGGTAGGTGTTATTATCCTTCTAGTTCAATCTCTTCATTTTATAGATGAGAAAAAAGAGCTCAAGTAACTTGCCAAGGGTTACAGATTAGTAAGTGTCTGAGGCTAGATTTTAACTCAGGTCTTCCTGACTCCAGGCCAACACTCTATCAAGTGTATCACCTTACATAGATATAGGTAGTCTCTCCATAGATGGATAGATAGATAGATAAATAGATAAAAAGAATTATAGGTTACATACACATATATAAACAGATACACATGTATATGTGTGTTTATATCTGAAAGGTGCTGAAATTGGATTTGTCATAGATTGGGAATTGAATACGAGGAAGAGAGAAGGCTAGATTGCACTTGAGAAACAGCACAATACTTTCAGTGATCCCAAGTTCCTCAATGACACAAGAATTCATTTTCTTTAGCGTAAGTGTTACTACTATGGTGTTATATGAGTGTTTAGTCAGTCAGTCAGTGTTAGTCAGTCAGTGCTATATTCCAGGCATTGTGCTAAGGACTAGGTATGTAAAGAGAAGTAAAAACACTATTCCTGGACTCTGGGAGCTCATTCTAATGAGGGAAACAAGATGCAAAAACTTTATACAGATAAAATATATGTATGCATACATACATATATCTACATATGTATGTGTGTGTATATATGGGGGGAGGAAAGGAAGGGGGTGGGGGTGAGAAGAGAGAGAGAGAGAGAGAGAGAGAGAGAGTATTTCAGATCGGAGAAGGCAGGGACCAGGAAAGGCTTCCTACAGAAGGTTGTATTTGAGTTGAGTCTTGAAGAAATCCATGGAAGCCAGTAGGCAGAGGGAGGAAGGAGAACTTTCCAGGTGTGAGAAGAGCCAGTAGAAAGACTCTGAGTTGGAGATGGAGTATCACGTGGGAGGAAGAGCAAGAAGGAAGTGTTGATGGATCTTAGAGTATATGGAGGAATATTGGTTGGTTGTTGTCTTTTTTGTTTGTTTGTTTTTTGGCTAGGCAATGGGGTTAAATGACTTGCCCAGGGTCACACAGCTAATAAGTGTTATATGTCTGAGGCCGGATTTGAACTCAGGTCCTCCTGACTTCAGGGCCAATGCTCTATCCACTGCACCACCTAGCTGCCTCCTGTCCTTCCTTTTTGAAGAGGAACAAAATGACATGACTATACTAGAGTCAAGTTTTAGTGTATCTGACTGTGGCTGATCAGACTAATACAAACTTGGAATGTTCCACCACAGGTTGGGCACAGAGTCTGTGTGAACCTCTGCGGTGGATTCCCTAAGTCTGCGTATCTTGTGTTTCTCTTGAGCTATTTCAATTCTGCTTTGCTCATAGAGCACAGCACCCTTTCTGATGTGGGCATGCCATGATGAGTGGTCCTGTGCCAGTGTCTCCCATGTCACACAATCAATTCCAAAGTTCTTAAGAGAGACCTTGAAAAGTGTCCTTGTATCATTTCTTCTGACCACCATGTGAACACTTGCCCTGTGTGAGTTCTCCATAAAACAGTCTTTTTTGGCAAGAGTGCATTTTGCATTTGAACAGCGTGACCAGCCTATTGGAGTTGCCCTCAACAGAGTTTGAATGCTAGGCAGTTTAATTCGAGAAAGGACCTCAGTGCTCAGTGTCTGGTATCTTATCCTGCCAGGTGATCTTCAGAATCTTCCTAAGATAATTCAAATGGAAGTGATTCAGTTTCCTGACATGGCACTGGTATACTGTCCAGGTTTCACAGACATACAACAATGTGGAGAAATGTAGAGTGTTAGGAAGGCTGGAAAGGGAGGAAGGGTTATAAATGCCAAACCAAGAATTTTGTATTTGATCCTGGAGGTAATAGGGAGCCACTGGAGATTATTGTGTAGAGGAGAGACATTATCCAATCTGCATTTTAGGGAAATCACTTTGGTAGCTGAATGGAAGATGGATCTGAGTGGAGAGAGACCTGAGCTATGGTGTAGAACACCTCCACTTTTGAAGAATCAAAGTGGTAGCCTACCCAAGGGAATATGAAGGGGGCACATGGTAGGTGGAAGAAGGTTAGAACATGGGATCATCCCAGAAGGTACATTAAAAACTTTAAGGAAATAGATTAAGGAATTGGAGGTAGATTAATCATGCACTAAGACTGAGGAATAAAAGAATAGCCAGAATGTTGCATTGCAATCCACAGAAGGTTCAAACATATAGAGGAAGTTCTCTAACACATTGGTTAGATCTCCTACCTCATGGACTCCATCTCTTCTTTTAAGATGCATCACCGGCACTATCTTCTGCATTAAGCCTGTCCTGATCCCCTTCATTTGCTAGTTCCCACAATCTAAACTACCTTATATTTAACCATTTTGTGGAGAGTTGTATTAACTTATTCTATATTTATGCTGTATGTATTTTACATATAAATGTTATCTCCCCCTTTAGAATGTTAGTTCCTTGCAAATAGGAATTATATCATTGCTTATACTTGTATTCTTAGCTTCTAGCACAGAGAAGGTGCTTAATAAATACTTGTTGATTGATTGAGTAAGTAATCAAGGAAATCACACAAGAGGAGAATTCGTGGATGGATTGGGCTCTGCATTATTAGAGGGAGTACCCACATAAATGACATAATGAATCTATTGAAATATTGTAGGATATATTTAAAAAGGGCCTCTGGATGACCAAAAAGATTTTGAGAACCAAAGGGTTTAATTTCTAGGATTTCCAGTTTCTTCACATGTAAAACTAAGATAGTGATGCACTAACTACCAACCTTGCAAATGTTACTCTGAAGGCAAAATGAGATAGTATATAGAAAATGCTCCTTAACTTCCATTTACCTTAATTTTCTCATCTGTAAAATGGGGATAACCACCTCCCAGTGTTGTTATAGAAATCAAAAGAGATAATTTATAAAAGGCTTAGCTTAGTGCCTAGCACATAGTAGGTACTATATAAATGCTAGGTATTATTATTAATAAATCAAAAAGCACTATATAGACAAAAGGAATTATGAACTAGAATTTTAAAAAAAATTGAATGCTAAGAATTTCAGGTGTCATAGATGGAAGAGAGACTTTCAATCAGAGAGATTTTTCTGGGTGCTCCTCAACTCATGATTATCAACAGACCCTGAATGGAGCAACCAGCATGTGCAACATACTCTATTAGGTACTAGAAATGCAAAACTATATATAACTCTTTTCAAGGAGATTGCAACCTTGTTGAGGAGATGGGACTTACACAGAGAAACTATGTATTTGGTCACCAGCTTTTCTTATTCCTAAAACCAGATCTGTCTTTATGAGGTGACTGGCTTGAGGTCTGACTACTTTCAACAGTCAATGGATGGAGAGAAGTTAGCACACAAGGTTCCAATTCAGGTCTTAGAGATCATTAGCGCTATATCCCAATTAAGTGATTGATCAACAAGCCAAGTTAATAAGCATTTTTAAGGACCTACTATGTGTTAGGCACTGTGCTAAGTTCTGGGTATACCAAAAAAAAAAAAAGGCAAAAATAATACTTGCCCTCCAGGAGTTCACAGTCTAATAGGGGAAACAACATGCAAATAACAATGTATAAACAAACTATATACAGAATAAGTTAGAAATAATCACAAAGTGAATGCACTACCATTAAGAGCTATTAGAAAAGGTTTTTTTTAAAGGAGGGATTTTAGTAGGCACTTGAAGGAACCAGGAAAGTTGGAGGTAGAGGATGACCATGGAGAGAATTTGAGGCATCAATGAGAATGCAGAGTTAGGAGACAGAGTTACTTGTTCAAAGAACAGTAAGGAATCCATTGCTACTGGATCTTAGAGTACATGGTGGTAGGAGTGAAATAAGTTGTAAAAACACTGGAAATATAGGAAGGGTCCAGGTTTTGAAGAGCTTTAAAAGTCAAATAGAGGATTTTATATTTGATCCTCAAGACAATAGGAAGCCACTAGAGTTTATTGAATGGGGGGGGCAGGGAGGGGGGAGAGCCATGGTCTAACATGTGCTTTAGGAAGACCACTTTGTTAGCTGAATGTAGGATGGACTGGAGTGAGAAGAGACTTGAAGCAGAGGGACCAGCCAGAAAGCTATTGCAATATTATAGACATGAGGTGATGAGAGCGTGTACTAGGGCAGTTGCAGTGTCAGAGAAGACAGAAAGGAATATAATGGAGAGCTGTTACACAGGCTTTGGTAACAGATTGGATATAGGTGGTGAGACAAACTGAGGATTTGAAGATAATACCTAGGTTGTGAAACTGGATGAGTGGTAGAATTATGCAGTAGGAAGTTAGGAAGAGAGGAGGATTTTGGGAAAAGATAATGGATTCAGTTTTGTATATGTTGAGTTTGAAATGTGAGATTGGAGGTTAGGAGTAGATAAATAGTTTTGAGAATCATCTACATAGAGATGATAATTGACCATGAGAACTTTCACCAAATGAAATAGTATAGAGAAGAGAAGGCCCAGGACAGAGCCTTGGAGAACACCCAAGGTTAGTGAGTACCAACTGGATGAAGATCTAGCAAAGTAGATTGAGAAGGAGTGGTCAGACAAGTAGGACGAGGGCCAGGAAAAAACAGTGTTATGAAAACCTAGAGAGAAGAGAGTATCAAGGAGAGAAGGATTCTCAACAGTGTAAAAGACTGCAGAAAGGTCAAGAAAGATGAGGATTAAGAAAAGGCCATTAGATTTGTTGATTAAGAGATCACTGATAACTTTGGAGAGAGCAGTTTCAGTTGAATGATGAGGTAGGAAGCCAGTCAAGAAAAGAGAGTGAGAGGAAAAGGAAGTAGAGGTGCCTATTGTAGATGACTTTTGCAAGGAGTTTAGTCATGAAAGGGAGCAGAGATAAAGAAAAATAGCTAGTAGGAATAGATGGATTCAGTGAAGATTTTTTGAGGATGGAGAAGAGATATTTGTAGGCAGTAGAAGCAGTCACTAGACAGAGAGACTGAAGATTAGTGAGAGAGTGGGGATGATAGAGGGGACAATCTGCTGGAGAAAACAGAATAGAATGGGATCACTCATGCATGTAGAGAAGTTAGCCTTGAAAAAAAAGAAGGGCCATCTCCTTTTGTAAGATAGGGGTGAAAGGAGATAGTAAAGGAAGGCTGAAGTGATGTGAGATGAGGAGGAGAGTAAGGGAGCTCCCCACAAATGGACACAATTTTTCAGTAAAAAATAAACTGAAGTTCTTGACTGAGAAGGTTGGCATAGAGAGATCCATGGGAGCTTGGAGGAGGGATGAAAAGATTTAGAAAAGCTGATTTGGTGAGTGGGATAGTGAATCAATTAAGGAGGTATGAAAAGCATTGCCCTGCTACCATAAGGGCCCAGTTATGATTATGTAATATATATTTGTTGTAGGCCCAATCAGCAGTTTTGTGATTTTCTCCAGTTTCATTCAGCAGCATGTAAGTAGGAATGAAGGCAGCGGATGGTAGAAGTATATCCAAGACTGAGACTTGGTAGGACAAGATTGATGATAGGATAAGGGGACAAGGGACACTATATAAGAGGATGAGGTTGAGCTGGTTCCCCATAGGGTTGAGATACGGAAGGGAGGAGCATATAGCCAGTGCAGGATGATGGCCTACCAAAGAATGGAGGGATTTGAGTCACAGTAAGGATAAGAAGAAGAGTTGTGTAAGGCACAAAGAAAGATGGAATGACAACAAATTGTGATCAGATGAGGAAATTTCAGCATTCACGAATGTGGAAGTGGAACATCTATAGATGATGACAAGATCTAGGGTATGAACAATGCTGGGTAAGACCTGAAGTGGGATGAATGCATAGGTGATGAGAAATAAGAAAGTTGAGCAATTGAGAGGTTAGAGTGCTCAAGAGAATATCAATATGAATGTTGAAGTCCCATAGTATGGGGACATAAGTTGGGAAGAAAAAAAAGACAGTGAGCCAGGAACTAAATTTGTTGAGGAAAGGAGAGTGTCCTGGAGGCTGGTAGATAACAGGTACTAGAATCTTGATTGGATATTAAATATGGATTGAATGAAGCTCAAAGGAGAAGAGGTTATTGAGTGTTAGTGGTACAGTGAGAGCCTGGCAGTGGTAATGGGGAGCAAGGAATATTCTGATCAGTGAGTAAGGAAGCCTATGAGTAAATTGTAACCAGTGTTTGAAAGGGAGGCAAAGGAGGCTGCGTCATCAAGGAGTCAGATCTCAGTGAGAGCAAGAAAATTGAAGAAGTGAGAAAGGAAAAGATTTAAGATGAAAATAAGTTCGCTACATATGGAGCACTGTGGAAGGGTTGGATACCTTTAGAGTGGAATGGTGAGGGATGGGGGTTGGGTTGAGGAGGATGAGAATAAGACAGTGGGCAGTGGGGGATGGAGAATGGGGTTTGAACAATAACACCTGGAGGGTTCATAACCCCTGGGATGAAGAGGGTATGATGAGCTGGAACTATGTTAACTATTGAGGAATGAGTTCAGGCAGGATAGCATAACCAGGGCAGGAGAGTTACAGGGGGATGTTCGGCCTGGAGGTTAGTCATTCCAGGGCAGCAGGCAGCAGAGTATAACTGGAAAAGAGTGGGAGGGGACCCATTGAGTAGCAAGTGCTGGTGAAGCAACTCATGTGGAGATGGTGTTGTAGGAGGTTGGAGAGGGTGTTGTTGAATTTAATTACTAAGCTACCAGACATATATTTTTATATGGGGGGATTCTTTGATGTAATTAAAACTAAGGAATGTTAGTTTTACAGAAATGTGTTGGATTACAGTTCACACAATCATCTTCTCTTTTAAGCATAGATTTGCTGCCCTGGCCAAACCACATATGGAATATTGTGTTCAGGCTTGGATGCCAAATTGTGTAGGCAGGATATTGACAAGCTAGAGTGTATTCAAAATTGAGAGATAAGGGTAGTCAAAACAACTCAAAAAATGCAAGAGGGTGGAGTCTGTAAACTATAGGCTAGAGGGGTTTGACTTTTGTTACTGGAAAAATTCTTGAGTTTGTGAGTACTTAAAAAGTGGAATAGTGATCTAAAAGTTGGCATAATAGCTTCATCAGAAATAGGTTATACCAGATTAACTTAATTTCCCTTTTTGACAGAGTTAATATCAGGTAAATGCTGTAGACATGATATACTTAGATTTTGATAAAGTCCTTTGATAAGTTTTTGATAAAGTCTCTCATGTTACCCTAGTTACATGATCCAGAGGGGACTAGATGACAGCACAGTTGATGCATTTGGAGTCATTATGATCCAATTCAACAATTATTCAGTTCCTACTATGTAATAGATGCTGGGAATACCAAGACAAAAATGTTGTTCAGTCATGTCCAACTCTTCGTGACCCCATTTGGGGTTTTCTTGACAAAGATAGTGGAGTGGTTTGTAATTTCCTTCTCCAGCTCATTTTACAGATGAGGAAACTGAGGCAAAATAGGGTTAAGTGACTTGCCTAGGGTCAAACAGCTAATAAGTATCTGAGGATGGATTTGAATTCAGATCTTCCTGACTCCAGGCCTGGCGCTCTATCCATTGTACTACCTAGCTGTCCTAAGACAAAAATAGAGGAGCTTTTGTCTTCGAGGAGTTTAAAATCTACTGGGTGGGTAGAGATAATATCTACACTGATTGTTCAATGCTAAGTTATTTGAGGAGGGAGAAAAAACTAAAAAGTGGGAGGTAATTAGGATTAGAATCATGGAGAAAGTAGCATCTGACTTGAGTCTTGAAATAAGATGAAGGATTCCTAGAGGTGGTGATGGTGAGGAAGTACACTCTGGGTCTGGGGGACAGCTTAAGCAAACAGATAGAGGATAGAGGTGGCACAATATTAGCTTGGAAAGAGGTTTTTACTGGAATGACCCAGAGATCTGTCCTTGAGCATGTGGTGTTAAACATGTTAATAATTAACTGGATGAAGCCATAGAAACATTCCTGTCAAATTAGCAATTAATATGAAGATGGAAGGGGGAGCTAACATGCAGCATGACAGAGTCAGTTTCCAAGAAGATTTTGTCAGTCTAGGGCAATGGATCAAGTTGAGTAAGATAGATTTAAAGTTAGAGATAAATGTGAAGTCTCATTTGATCCTTCCATAGCTGCTAACTATCACATTATGCCCCTTCTGCCCTTTGTAGATAAACTCCTTGAAAAGGCTGTCTTCAATAAGAGTCTACACTTTCTCTCTTCTCACTCTCTTCTTAACCTTTTACAATCTGACTTCCCACATCATCATTCTACCAAAACTACTCTCTCTAAAGTTACTAATGATCTCTTAGTTGTCAATTCCAATGGCTTTTTCTCAGTTCTCATCCTCCTTGGGGAGACCTCTCTACAGTCTTTGACACTTAAAAAAATTTAATATTATATTTTTTCAATTATATATAAAAATAATTTTTAAATTTTTTAAATTTTGAATTACAAATTCACTTCCCACCTACCCTCCTCACTCCTTGAGAAGGCAAGCAATTTGATACAGGTTATGAATGTGCATGTCCTTATAAATCATGTTGTGAAAGAAAACATGAATAGAAAAAAAAAACCCAACAAAACCAAGAAAAATAAAGTTTGAAAAAGGTATGCTTTGATCTGTATTCATACTCCATAAATTCTTTCTCTGGAAGTGGATAGCATTTGTCATCATAAGTCCTTCAGAATTGTCTTGAATCATTGTATTGTAGAGAATAGCTAAGTCATTCACAGTTGCTGTTATTGTGTATAATGTTCTCCTGGTTCTACTCATTTCACTTTGTGTCAGTTCATGTAAGTATATCCAGGTTTTTCTGAGAGCATCCTGCTTATCCTTTCTTATAGCACAACAGTATTCCACCACAATCATATACCACAACTTGTTCACCCATTCCCCAATTGATGAACATCCTCTCAATTTCCAATTCTTTGCCACTACAGAAAGAGCTGCTATAAATATTTTTTTACATATATGTCATTTTCCATTTTGTTTTTTCATCCCTTTGGGATATGGACCTAGTAGTGGTATTTCTGCATCAAAGGATAAGCACAGTTTTCTAGCCCTTTAGGCACAGTTCCAAATTGCTTTCCAGAATGACTGAATCAGTTCACAACTCCACCAACAATGCATTAGTATCTCATTTTTCCCACATCCCTCCAACATTTGTCATTTTCCTTTTCTATTGTATTAGCCAATCTGATAGGTGCGAAATTGTACCTCAGTGCTATTTTAATTTGTATTTCTCTAATCAATAGTGATTTAGAGCATTTTTTCCATATGACTATAGATATCTTTGATTACTTCATCTGAAAACTGCCTATTCATATCCTTTGACCATTTATCAACTGGAGAATGACTGGTATTCTTATAACTTTAACTCAGTTGTGTACATATTTGAGAAATGAGGCTTTTATTAGAGAAACTTGCATTAAAATTTTATAGTTATGATTACTAACTGTGTATTTCCTTCCATTTTATTTTCCCCCGTTTAACCTACTCTCTCTCTTTCCTCTCACCCTGTCCCACCCTGGAAGTGTTTTGCTTCTGACTGTTATCTCTCCCAATCTGCCCTCACTTCTATTTGCTCTGCCCCTTCTCTTATTCTCTTCTCTTCCCTCTTTCTCGTAGGATAAGACAGATTTCCGTATTCAGCTGAGTATGTATGTTATTTCCTTTTTGAGCCAATTCCAATGGGAATAAGGTTAAAGTGTTTCCTCCCACATCTCCCATCTTTCCCTCCACTGTAAAAGCTCTTTCATGCCTCTTTCATGTGAGATAATTTACCCCATTCTACCTTTCCCTTATTCCTTCTCCCAGTGCATTTCTCTTTCTCATTCCTTAATTTTACTTTTTTTTCTAAAAAAGATATCATCCCATCATACGCAACTCATACCCATGCCCTCTGTCTATGTATATTCCTTCTAATTGCCCTAATAATGATGAAGTTCTTAGGAATTTCAAGTGTAGTTTTTCCTTGTAGGAATGTAAACAGTTTAGCCTTATCAAATCCCTTTTGTTTTTTCTTTCTTGTTTTCCTTTTTATGCTTCTCTTGAGTCTTATATTTGAAAATAAAATTTTCTATTCAGCTTTGGTCTTCTCATCAAAAAATGCTTAAAAGTCCTCTATTTAATTGAATATTCATTTCCCCCCTTATACTCAGTTTTGTTGGGTAGGTAATCTTGGTTGTAATCCTAGCTCTTTTTGCCCTGCAGAATATTATATTCCAAGCCCTTACATCCTTCAAGGTAGAAGCTGCTAAATCTTGTGTAATCCTGACTATGACTCCATGATATTTGAATTGTTTATTTCTGGCTGCTTGAAATATTTCCTCCTTGACCTGGGAGCTCTGGAATTTGGCTATAATATTTCTAGGAGTTTTCACTTTGGGATCTCTTTCAGGAAGTGATCAGTAGATTCTTTCAATTTCTATTTTGTTCTTTGGTTCTAGGGTATCAGGGCAGTTTTCTTTGATAATTTCTTGAAAAATAATGTCGAGGCTCTTTTTTTTTTTATCATGGCTTTCAGGTAGTCCAATAATTCTTACATAATCTCTCCTCAATCTATTTTCCAGGTAGTTGTTTTCCCAATGACATATTTTACATTTTCTTCTATTTTTTCTTTTCTTTTTTAGGCAATTGGGGTTAAGTGACTTGCCCAGGGTCACACAGCTAATAAGTGTCAAGTGTTTGGTCTGAGGCCAGATTTGAACTCAGGTCCTCCTGACTCCAGGGCCGGTGCTTTACCATTTTTTTCATTTTTTTAAATTTTGTTTGATAGTTTCTTGATGTCTCATGGAGTTTCTGCTTGCCCAATTCTAATTTTTAAGGAATTATTTTCTTCAGTGAACTTTTGTACCTCCTTTTGCATTTGGCCAATTTTACCTTTTAAGGGGGTCTTTCCTTCAGTGAATATTTATATATCTTTTTCCATGTGGCCAATTTTGCTTTTTAAGGAGTTCTCTTCAGTGAATTTTTGCATACCTTCTTTCATTTGGACATTTTACTTTTTAAGGACTTTTTCTTTTCAATGGATTTTTGTGTCTCTTTTACCATTTGGCCTATTTTGTTTTTTAAGGTGTTATTTTCTTCAGTTTTTTTTTTGTCCTTCCTTTACCAAGCTGTTGAATCTTTTTTCATCATTTTCTTGCAACACTTTCATTTCTTTTCCCAATTTTTCTTCTACCTCTCTTATTTGGTTTTTAAAAATCTTTTTTGAGCTATTTTAAGAATTCCTTTTGGTCTTGAGAGCAATTCACATTTTTCTTTGAGGCTTTGGATGTAGTGGTTTTGACTTTGTTGTCTTCTTCTGAGTTTGTATTTTGATCTTTCCTGTCACCATGATAACTTTCTATGGTAAGGTTCTTTTTCTTCTTTTCTTTCTTTCTTTTTTTTTTTGGTGCTCATTTTCCAGACTATTTCTTGGCTTTTAAATTTGGGTCCTGCTTCTGGAGTGGAAAAGGCACTGTCCAAAGCTTCAGGGTTTTTTGTGCAGCTATTTTCAGAGCTGGTTCTGAGGACCTGTAAGTTTTGAGTTCTTCCAAGGTGGTATGATCTAAGAAGAGGTGTATTTACTACTCTTCTGGCATATGCTGTGGTCTCTAAGCAACCTCATGTACTCTTTTCTGCTCTGGCACTGTGATCAGGGTCCCCACTCTGTTGGAGCAGCAAGCTCTGGTGTGCTAGTGCTCCTTCTCACCCTGGGACTGAGACCCAGGTCTACGACACAAATTCTTGCATGGGCAATGCAACAAGGTTTGGCACCCAGTACCAGCAAAAGGACCTCTTCTATCTCCTTCTGACTGGTTGTCTGACCCCTTTGCTAAGACCTATGGAAGCCACTACTGCTGATTCAGTTACTCCCAAGGCCTGCTGCTGGCTTGCTAAGGTGGGACCTGCTGCTGACTTGCCTTCTCCCTCTATATTACTTCACAAGGGGATGCCCAGCTCCTGAGGATTTAATTACCATCTAAAGGCTGATCATTCTCAAAACTACAGTTTCTGCCCCAATCTCTCCACTAGCCTCCAATCTCATATCTCCAATTGCCTTTAAGACATCTTGAACTGGATGTCCAGTAGATAACAAACTCAGAATGTCTAAAACAGAACTTATTATCTTCCCTCACAAACACTCTCCCTGCCTCCCAGCTTCTCTGTTACTGTAGAGAGTAACACTACCCTCCCAATACTTCAGGCTCTCAACCTTGAAGTCGTGCTGGATTCCTCACTATCTCTCACCCTTATGTCCAATCTGTTGCTAAGGCCTGTTGCTTTTACCTTTGCAACATTTCTTGAATACGCCGTTTTCTCTCCTCTGATGCTACCTCTCTAGCGCAAGCCCTCATCACCTCACACCCAGAAGATTGTCACAGCCTGCTAGTGGGTCTGCCTGCCCCAAGTCTCTTCCCACTCCAATCCATTCTACATTCAGTCACTAAAGTAATTTTCCTAAAACTGGGTTCCAATCATGTCAGCCCCCTATTTGATAAACTCCAGTGGCATCCTATTGCCTCCAGGAGCAAATATAAAATGTTCTATTTGGCATTCAAAAACCTTCAGAGCCTAGCCCCTTTTTATTTTTCCAGTCTTCTTCCACCTTACTCCCTAACACATAGTCTTTGATCCAGTGACACTGGTCTCATGGCTCTTCCACCCCATCTCTTAGCTCTAGGCATTTTCTCTGACTGTCCCCCACCTGGAACACTCCTGCTCTGCTCCAACTACTAACCACCCTGGCTTCCTAAATCCCAACTAAAACCCCATCTTCACAGGAAGACTTTTCCAACCCCTTTTAATTCCAGTGACTTTCTTCTTTTAATATATTCCTGTTTATCCTGTATATAGCTTGCTTTATATACATTTGTTTGTGTGTTGTCCCTCCCCCATTAGATTTTTAAACTCCTTGAGGTCAGGGATTGTCTTGCCTGTTTTCATATCCCCAGTACTTAGAGCATATACTTAGTATATAGTAGGAGCTTAATACATGTTTATAGATTATACTCATATACACATATATACATATGTATATATGTGTATGTATGTGTATGTGTGTGTACACATGCATATGAAAATAGCTGCCTTAGGAGGTGCTGAGTTTCCTCCCTCTGAAGGTTTTCAGAGAGAGACTGGACCTCCATTGCTTGTGTTATTGTAGAGAGGGAATGTCTGGTTGGGTGTGAATTAGACTACAAGACCTCTGAGATCTCTTCCTCCTCTGAGTTTCTGTGTTTTTCTTTATGTCTGGCTTTGTCTCTTTTCCTTCCCCTCACAGTGATTGTCATGTGTGGCCCACCAGAGTCTGTTAATGACCTCAAGGGTAATCGTGAATCAGATGAAGAAATTATCATCATTCTAGTAGATCTTTTCAAGTGAGTATTGCTTCAAGCACTCTCTTCCTCTTGAGACTGTGATAAAGGAAAATGATACAGTGAGTAAAGCAATGGGTCTAGGCTCAGAAGTCCTGGTTCAAATCCCACTGTTACCTGAAGCTTATTACCTTAAGTAAGCTTCTGCCTGGGCCTCAGTTTTCTGTTGTATAAAATTAGGGGGTTAGACTAAATAACTTCTGAGGCCTTTTGTGACTCTCAAACTATGATCTTATGAATACTCTTCCCTATGAAACAAAGTCTCCTGCCACATTTCCCATGGCATCTGTGGATGATGTACTGAAGACATATACTGTTTTTGGAACTACAGCTTCATTTCTTCTTTAAATTCCATTAAATTAAAAATCACAGACTTTTTGGACTGGGACAGGCATTAGAAATGATCTAGCCTAATTTCCTTATTTTGCGCATGAGGGTACTGAGATCCAGAGTGTGATTTATTTTCTTTTTTTTTGGCTAGGCAATGGGGTTAAGTAACTTGCCCAGGGTCACATAGCTAGTAAGTGTTATGTGTCTGAGGCTGGATTTGAACTCAGGTCCTCTTGAATCCAGGACCAGTGCTCTATCCACTACAGCACCTAGCTGCCCCAGAGAGTGATTTTCAATAAACATTTATTGAATGGCTAAAATTCATAAGGCACTATACTAAGACTGAGGGAGATACAGAAATATATGACATGGTTTCTAATCTCAAGGAGATTACAAACCATTAAAGGGAGACAAGATATACATGGCTAAATATTATGAAAAGTGGAATATAATAAATGAATGGGGGTTCAAAATGAGATAATATATTGAAAGTGCTTTGTAAACTATCAATAGTACAAATGAAACTGTACTAGTTATTTTTACTACTCTTACTACTAATAAAACAAAGCTTTGTGAAAGTTCAGAAGATGGAGAGATGACTACCAACTAGAGGAATCAAAGAAGGGGGCTTTACTATTTGAGCTGAGTGATAAGAATGGTTAGTATTTCAACAGAAAGAGCTTGATGGAAGAGCATTTCAGGCATTAGGAATGGTGTGAACAAAAGCATGGAAATAGGAGAGAAATTTGGCCATAGCATAGAGTGAGTGAAGGAGAGTAGCGAAAGATAAAGCTGGAAAGATATGATGCAACCTAATTATCAAGGATCTTGAATGTCAGACTAAGTAAAATGGACTTTACTACAGTAGATGACATGATGGGGACCCATGGGAAATTTTGAATGGGGCAATAATGTCATGAGAACTGTGCATTCAGAAGATTCATTGGGTAATTATTTGTAGGACGGTTTAAAAGGAGATTGGTCTGGAGGTTAATGCAATGGCTTAGGCAGAAGTGATTTAGGCAGAGAGAGTGGAAAGAAAGAAAGGAATAAGAAAGACATTTTAGAGGTAGAGTAGCTCAGGAGAGAGATAAGGAAGAATCATAGATGATTCCAAAGTGTAAAATCTAACTGAGTTGGAGGATAGTAGAGTCATGAGCAGAAAATAGGGAAGGTGGGAGGAAGAAGAAAAGCAAGTTTGGCAGGTGGGGGGGGGGTGGAAATAATGAGTTTAATTTTGCTCATGTTGAAGGTGATGTCCGGGGGCAGCTGGAAATTCCCCATTTGATTCTACTCAGTATTACTGCTAGCAGTGAACAGACTAGAATTCATTATAAGATGAAATAAAATAGAAATTTGAAAGCTCCATTACCCTGCACTCTCATTTGCCTACCTAGCCAAGTCTAGCAGGAATGATGAATCAACTGATTACTGGCTTTATACACCCAAGAATGTAATCAGCCTTTCCATTATGAACAGCCTTTGCTCCCAGTTTACTTTCCTTAGGCCTGTTTTGATAAGAGGTGAGTTCTAGATAAAAAGACCTGACTTATATAATTGATCTTTGCCCTTAGGGAAATATAAACTATAAAATATGTAGAGGTTTTTAAAAAATTCTCTCCTTACTGAGACCAGGGAAGGAGAATTGTGGATAAGGAATTTCCCCTTCTTTTACCTTCCTTCTTCCTTATAAGTACTATAAATTAATTCAGAGTAGACAGCCTTACAGGGAACTCAGTAAATGGTGGTTCTCTGGCCATTTGCTTTAGTTTGAGTCACATGATTATTTCCTTGTCTGAGGGGATGATTAATTATCGCTTATCTAAGTTTAAATTTTTAAAGTTCAAACCAAAGGCTATTACTTTATTTATCACATGCCATATTTTCCTAGCCTTATCATCCACCCTGAATGCATTTAAGTGGTCATGTTTTCACTGCAGGAAGAAAAGCATGCTCTTCTGTTTGAGCTGAATGTTAAATGCTGGGAAAAAAATCAGGCCAGCTGCAAGGGTTGGAGTGCTTCAATAGTCTTAGTATATTGAGCCAAAGGAACACTTTGATTTTCTTTTCATTGGATCATAGATCAAAGGACAGAAGCCATCTGGTTCAAACTTCTCATTTTATAGATGGAGAATCTATGGCCCAGAGAAGTACTCCACACCACATTGGTAATATGCACTAGAGGATAGATTTGAACTCAAGTCTTCTGACACCAGACCAATGCTCTTTCTACTGCACTACACTATCTTAAAGCACTCTATAAATGCTAACTATTACTAATTTAAAAAGTTGGGTTCCTGCATATTTGTAAGGACAACATCAGAAAATCAAATGCTTTTTTTTTGAGGTGAAAAGATATGAGGAAACTATTTTTGAGGCTGATTTAAACCTTTTTTATGTTGTAAGAAAGTTGCATCTTTGTTTTGGGGTATCTATTTTCAAAAAGCAACCTATGCTTTTTATTTCAGCAACCAGTACTTTGAGAATACCATATCAGCTCCTTACATGAAAAACGTCCTGGTGTTGACATTGATGCCTGTGAATTCCAGCTTATCTAACTTACTAAATATCTCATTGGTAATCCACATTTGGTACAATTTTCTTTGTTCTGTCCAAGGGGGCCCTGTATGCTAGGCCTGACTACAATTTCTGCTCCTCTCACAGACTATTACCATCATTAAGGTCACACAACACTGTGCTAAATGTTGTCATGAAAGCTTCATATTGAGAGAAACATCTATCAAATTTAAATAGAAAGATGAACATGGCAAGCTCTTAGGAGTCCCCTAGTTTTGTCTTTCTGGTGGACATTGATATGTAATAACATTTGATGAGGGATGAGAAGTTTCTCATTCTGCCTGCCTTCCATGCCCCCCCCCCCCCCCCCCCCCCCCCCCCCCCGCCTAAATATCTCAGACAAGCCTGTCACTACTAGAGGTTCATTTTTGGATTAAGATACTATCCTTTGTTAAAATTAAAATACCAATGGGGAGAAGGGGTAGTGCAGTAATAAATCACTATCTTAATGTGAAAATATTTATTTAAAACTTTTTAGCCTAGAGTCTTGGGAAGGCTAAATTTGGATAGGTGAAGACTGATGTTGGGGACCTTTGATATGTAATAGGCATTCTGAGGGCCCCAGAACTTGGACGGTCAGGGGTCCAGATTGAGGTGAGGCACACAAACAGGCGGTATTATGTAATTTGACCAAGAGTTATTACCTCTCATGCTATAGGCTGAGAGTCTTCTATACAACTCTACTAATGCCCTATCTTAGGGTAGAAAGAGTGCTCTTTGGAGAATCAGGAGACACCTGGTTTCAAACTTGACCCTTTCTAGCTGGGTGACTATGGGCATTCAAGCTTTCTAAGCTCCAGTTTTCTTGTCCTAGCTGGGTGACTATGGGCATTCAAGCTTTCTAAGCTCTAGTTTTCTTGTCCTAGCTGGGTGACTATGGGCATTCAAGCTTTCTAAGCTCCAGTTTTCTTGTCCTAGCTGGGTGACTATGGGCATTCAAGCTTTCTAAGCTCCAGTTTTCTTGTCCTATTTTATATAGGGAGAATACTACTTGTAGCATCTATTTCATAGTGCTATTTATGAGGATCAAATGAAATAATGCATAAATATCAGCTATTTCCCCCTTAACGTTAGTCTCTTGGGCTGAACTAAACTATATAGCCTTGTGATAGGTACTTAAAACTAGAGTATTTGTCTAGACTCAAATTTTCTGTGGGGTGCTCCCCACAATCCCTTCCTTTTAGGTGAAAGATGACTTTGTTCTTGCCCACATGGATGGAATCATGCTCTTTGGACACATGGTGAAGCAAGCACTTCAAGAAAAGTTTACCTCTTTTCCTTATGCTTTCCGAAATCTCACTTTCCAAGGTACATATGTATAAAATTCATGTGTGTGAAATCAGCACCTTTTAAAGAAAGTTGAAGAAAGGTTTTGACATCTGAATTGACTGTAGGCAGCAATGGAAGGATTTGATGGGATGGTCACTCAAAACATTATCATGTATCTATTGTGTGGAGATGGTCACTCAAAACATTATCATGTATCTATTGTGTGGAGATCCGTAATTCAACTTTCAAAGAGGACTGGTAGGATTTAGGTTAGCAAAAGGAAGGCTAAAAAGGAGGATGTTAAAAAAAAAAAGGAGAAAGCCCCACCCCAGGAATTCTAGAATTGTCTAATTTATTGAGACTAAGTATCCCTAAAACTCCCCACCTTTTCCCCCTCACCAGTTCTAATTAGCTAGCCAGGAAAGATGAACTTAGCTTCCGATTTATATTTTAAGACCTCAGAGATCTGTGAATTACATCTGTGTGGTGTAGATTACAGTTATCCCTTTCACACTGTGATTGTTAATGGCATGGCACCTCCCTTCCTCCCATCTGGAAAAATCTGCATAAAAATTTTTGACCCTCCCTTCATACCAGAGAAGAAGTCTGAATTATTGTGATATTAAAAGATGAAATATGTTGATATTATACAATACTATACATATATTTTATGTTTCTGAATTTCTAAACTTTTTCTGCATTGTCTGTGGCTTCTGCAAAACTCCAAAAAATTCTCATTTAATTGATGCCAACCCCCGATATATAGAAACCATAATGGGGAAAGTTGCAATGTGGAAGGGATAACTGTACAATCTATTTGCACTTTTGCTTGTCTTATTAGTTGTTGTGGGCAAAAATCTATCACTCAAGTACTAGTCTTGGAAATGTGGTGAGCCTTCCTAAACTTAGCCAGGCTGAATTTCAGACAACACACACACACACACACACACACACACACACACACACACACACACA
>NW_020951209.1:244784-250452 GCF_900497805.2 Vombatus ursinus
CACACACACACACACACACACACACACACACACACACACACACACACGCAGATTCCTTTACAGAGGCTTGTACTTGAAGCCTTTCTACCTTGGGAGGGCTTGTCAGAGTTTTCACCTTGTTAGCAAAATCTTCAAATCCCTTAGTTCACATCCATCTCATCAGACCAGTTCATTGATGGAGGTTGATCTTCTAGACCAGTGACATTTACCAAGCGTATTTGTTACGTCTTCTATAGCGATGCTGCAGACCTGTCTTCTACCTCACAGCTCCTCTAATGCATTAACTATTGCTGTTCCTCCATCCTACCCCTTTCTCCTTCACCCCAGAACTCTCCATCTTTCTGATCTATTACTTTCTTGCTTTTGGATATTACAACAGATGAAGCTGCCTGAAATTCTGTTACACAAAGCACTGCCTACTCCATTCATCCTGTATATTTTTTGAGTATGAGGTATTACACATTTGGGATAATTTCTTTTTTATAAAAGAAATAATCTTGTGGACTACCAAAGGTATAAATTAAAAACCCAGACTGAAACAAAAAGCTACTCTCCATGTTCCCCATGCCTCGTCCATGAGATTTTCTCTAGAAACTCTCTTGCCACACAAGAGCAGAATGTTACAGTAGGAGGAGCCAGGGTTTTGAAGTTGAAGATCTCAGTTCAAAACTCCTGGCTCTGCTACTTCCATCCCTGAAAAATCTCTAAGGCCCTTCTCATCTCTAAATTTATGAGGCTAAAGTCCATCATTCCTTCACTAATTGCCCCTGCATTGGGTTTTTAATGAATCTCCAGAGGGTCAGGCTGGCACACTGGAAAGGGAAGGGAATAAGCATTTCTATTTCAGTAACCTATTATGTGCCAGGTACTGTGCTAAGTACTTTGACAAATATTCTCTTATTTGATCATTTGAAAGAGCAATTCAGTCAGATCTGAGTTCAAATTCCACTTGTATGACCTTCTTATTTCCTCACCTGTAAAATGTGAGATGTATACTAGATGTCCTTGAAGGTTCCTTTTAACTCTAAATTTATGATACTATGATACTCTCTAGGAGAGGAAACATTCCCCTGATAAGATGAGTCTCAGCATTCTCCTCGATGACTTAGCCATGAGCCACTGAAATCTCTTTTCTAACCTGTAGATGGCAGCATAGTTCTACACAATATCTGTGATAGGGGCGAGGTAGGCAGAATGTATGGTGTAATGACTGGTAAAGAAAGATCACAAGCTTTTTCTTCCTGTATTCCGGGACCTATGGGGCATGGGTACTAAAGCGGTGGATTGGGGAGAGAAAGAAAAAATGTGCTTTGGGTTTTTTCATCCACTCTAATGATCACTTAAGAAGTCATTCATGGTTGTGTCTGCCTAAGGCTGTTCCAATTCATTGCTGGCTAAATAAACTGAAAAATACTATGCTGCTGTTATTTCAATCAGTCTATCAATACAAATTGCACAAACTACCGCTGGTGGAATCCATTGCTTAATGGTTGTCCTGCTGCAACTGGCAAATATGATCAACTTGACTTGAGTCTTTGACCCAGTACACATTCTTAGGAAAGCACCGTTGTTAAAATCATCAGGAAACCTCCAGGAAGTGTCTAGATATTTGTTGTACCAACCTGGATGCTGTGTGAAGAGAGTTTTTCCCTTGAGTAAATAAGAACACTTACTTTTCCATAAGAGTTCTTCAGAGATTTCCTGGGAGAACCAATTTAGCACCTCCTTAATTAGCTACTGGAAACAAAAGGTACTTCATTGATTCATTCATTCAGTTTCATTGCAGCATAACATCACCTGTAGCCGGAAAGTGTAAGAAATTTGGTTGTGCCATTTGCTTTCACATTATGGTGCAAGGTATTACAAGCTTGGGATAATTTCTTTTCCATAAAAGAAATAATTTAATTTAATTTAAAGCCCAGGCTTTGAAGCAAAAAGCCATTCTCCCCATACCTCTCCCATGAGACTTTCTCTAGAAACTCTCTTGCCACATAAAAGCAAAATGGTGCAGGGGAAGGAGTCATTGTTTTGAAGTTTTCCCTCTGCCACTTTGAAGTTTTGGGATTTTGGCTGTGTCACTTCCATCCCGTGTCAGTATCTTAACATCTCTAGGGTTGAATCTGAATATTGACTACTAATCCTTACTGATTTCCCCCGGTAGGAACTCTAGGTCCTGTGACTCTGGATGAATGGGGGGATATTGATAATAACGTGACTCTTCTGTACACGTCAGCAGATACTAATGAGGTATGTTGGCCTCCAAGAACTGGATAAGGAGGGATGACTAGAATAGCAAGAATATGGTGGGAATGTGGCCTAGCAGATAGAGTGCTGGACTCAGGGTCAGCAGGAACTGGGTTTGAACCTCAGACACTTGCTAGCTGGGTGACCATGGGCAAGCTATTCAACATTTTTTAGTTTAGTTATATGTGAAATTATAACCTTGTTACATGCATCAAAAAGGTAGTAAAGTGGGCCTTAAATAGTTACAAAACTGCTTGTCTGTGTCCCCTCCTGAACTTCCTTCTCTGTTGTATTTAGTGTTTAATTGTTGTTCTTTTTGTTTTCCATCACTCTCAATATCTATCAACTCCCAGCCCACCCAGTCTCCCAAATTGTAACCAATAATTAATAATCAAGGAAGCAAGTCTACATTTTGGCCCTGTCTAAAATTACATGCCTCCTTCAGCATCTTTAGTTCATTGCCTCTCTCATAAGAGATGGGAAACAGACAGAGGTATGCTGCAGCCATCTCGTATTGGTCAGAGAGCCAATTGTTTAATTTTCAGTGTGAGTTAGAAATCTGCAAATACTATAAATCAGGGCTTGATTTATAGTCATTTTCATTGTCTAGACTTAAGAAGATGATGAAGAAAATGCAGATTAAATTTAAAAGTATGTTCTGTGTACATTTTTCTTTGAGAGTCAGTAGTTAAACATTTACCACCACACTCTTAGATACATACTTAATCTTCATCAGTCTTCCAGAATTGCTATTGGTCATTGCATTAATCAGAACTCTGAAATGTTCCCAAATAGTTTTTCTTTATATGATTGTGGTAATCATGTAAATTGTTCCCCTGGATCTACTGGTTTCACTGCATTAGTTCATATATGCTTCATAAAGGTCTAACAAAATGCATCTTTCTTTTTACTGGCTTTCTTTTCATTAACTACCACAGTACAAAGTTCTTTTGTACTACGACACCCATCTAAATAAGACCATGTGGCATGAGAACAGCCCCCATCTCATTTGGAAGAATCAAAAACTTCCCTATGATGAGCTAGGAAAAGGTAAGCAAGGCATCTTTGATGCATTTTCACCTCTTAAAGTAGTTTCTGATAGAAAAGAGTAGATCCTATTGTTTAATGTGGCCTGTGTTTCTAGGGTTTTAATCTTAATCATATTATCTTAAATATTAGATTTACCAATATGCTTATGTAGGTGGAATATGGCTAGAGACAAAATAACTTCCTTCCATTTCACTTTCAAACACCTTAACCAGTGTTTTGTCTGAAAATCTGCTTGGGAACGACATTGAACCTGTACCAGATAGCCTTTCTTAGTCTCTGATTCTCTGGTCTAGAACCTTATCTAAAAGCCCATAAATTTAGGGGGAAGGGATACTAAGGAATTACTTGTATTGGCATTGGGAGTTTCCAACCTGGTCATATACAAGCTGATGAAACCTGGCTTACAAGGTATAGAAGAAAGTGAGATTAATTTTAGCATGGTTCCTATAGGATTAAACACCAAGTAATAGATGGCCTGCCTACAAAACACTTTAGAAAATTCTCAACAAATTAATTCCAGGAGAATATTCTCAGGCAAACACTGCTTGTGAATAAAATGTTGACATCTGTTACCTCACTTTGGATTGTGATTATGCTACTGTTCGGGAATAAGACATACCTTTTTACATGTGATCTTAGAAATCTTAGACTCTCCCTACAGATTTCTCCTCAGGTTTAGCATTCCTACTTCCTTTATTAACTTATCTGGCTGCCATGTTGAGCTATTGATTTATATTGAGCTAAGATAGCCAGACTTTTTCCAGACTACCTTCTGTTTACCAAACCTTCCCTGTCTTGTGAAGACGGTTGTTGAAGCCAAATGCAGGACTTCAAATTTGTCCCTATTAAATTTCATCTTATTAGATTTGGCCCATCATTCTGGCCTACTGAGATATTGCTGGATTCTGATTCTCTCAAGCAATGTGTTAGCTATCCCATCTAGTTTCATGCATGTAGTCTGCAATTTCAATAAGCATGTCATCAGTACCTTCAGTTAAGTTATTCATGAAAAATATTAAGCAGCACAGGACCAAGGGCAGATCCATGAAGCACTCCAGCAGAGACTTTCCTGAATCATTCTATCAACCTAATAACAATAATCTTTAGGTATGGTCATTAAACCAATTCTGAATCCTTATAACCATATTATCATCTAGCCCAGGAGCCCACAAAACCAAGCTCCTGAGTGCTTCCTGAATCAGATTTGAATGTAATTGGGAAATGTTTAATCAATAAATAAAAATACAATACAACTTAGATAATGTTAATTTGTGGTTTTCTAAGTCAATATGCAGCTTACAGGGATCTGTTGCAATTTGAGTTTGACATCACTGATCTAACCCATCTATCTCCATTCTTCCTATAGCATGACTTCTCCCCTTACCGGATTGCCTTCCTTTTTAGACTTACTCCAGGTAGTCGATATCTTTGAGAAACCACAGAAAAATTATTTTTCTAAGCTGTCCTATACCACTACTTACTTTTTGAAAGATCATTCCCATAGTTTTCCTTCTTCCTAGTCTAGCATTGCCTTGAGATAGTGATTTTCTATCTATTGGGGCAGCTATATGGCACAGTGGATAGAATTCTGGGCCTGGAATCAGGAAAACTGAGTTCAAATTCAGCCTCAGACACTTACCAGCTGTGCAACCCCAGGCAAGTCACCTAATCTCTGTTTGTCTCCGTTTCCTCATCTGTAAAATGAGGATAATAATAGGGTTGTTGTGAGGATCAAATGAGATAATAATTGTAAAGTGTTTAGCACACTTGGCACATAGTAAGAGCTATATAAATGTTAGTTGTTTTTTTTTTCTGGTACAGAAAATTTCTATCATCAAAATTGTGTGCATGCTGAAAAAAAAATTTTAATGCCACATGGCTCTGCATGCCCTCATTTAGGAATATTCAGCAAAATTTTTGATAAGGAGAAGAGATACATAGTGCAGAGGTGGCTGCATCATCCTTTCCCCTTCTTTCCCCTACCTCTCCCACATCCAACGCAGTAGTCTAATGATACAGTTTCTTCTAAGGGTAGGGAGAAGAGTACATATAGAAGCCAAAGAACCAAAATTCAGGAAAACGTTTGGAGAAAAACCAAGACTCTTGCTTCCCTTCTAAGTAACTTTTGAAAACTGTGATTTTTAAAATAAATGCTTTTAAAGGCTTCTTCACAATGATTTTTAGTAATGCATTATTCTTTGTCTCTACTATCATAGATCCTGAAGTCCTGATGATTGCTGCCTTTGCACTTGCAGGAGTCATTATATTGGCACTACTCATTGCTCTGCTGGTGTTCAGGTACCACCTTTCCTGTCTGGGGGCAGGACACACACACACACACACACACACACACACACACACACACACACACACA
>NW_020951209.1:250462-280462 GCF_900497805.2 Vombatus ursinus
ACACACACACACACACACACACACACACACACACACACACACACACATACACACACCCCTTCTACTATTCAGAATTATCTTAATCCATACTTCCACACAAGGCAGCATAGTGTAGTCAAGAAGACATGAACTCATAAAGTCTAGTAATTAGACCTAAACATGGGAGGGACCTCAGAGATCATCTAATTAATTCATTAATTACTCTAAGGGGGTTGCCCTTATTTTATAGATGAGGAAACTGAGACCTAAGAAGGCTAGCTAAATTGTTCTAAGTTGCACAGGTAGTAAATATTTGAGATAGGTTTTGAACCCGGGTCTTCTGAACATATCTTGATGCTTCCCACATCTCATTTCTGATATTTACTAATTGTAGGACCTTAGGTAAGTCTCAACCTCTCTGAGCCTCAGTTTCCTTATCTGTAAAATAAGGATAATAATACCTTTAGTACTAACCTCTCAGAGTCCTTATGTGGTTCATGAGAGCTAATATATGCAAAACTTTTTTCAAATTTTAAAGTACTACAGAAATGGCAGTAGTGTTGTTCCTTATTCTAATTATACTTGATAACTATTATTTTCCTAATACAGACAACAATTCAATAGACGTTTATCTATCTAACCTGTTTGTTTCTTTATTTATTCATTTTGAGGGGATGTCTGGACCTACTTATGATTTTATCAGTGCAGGGAACTCCCTATACTGGAACAGAATATGTGTGTCCAAAAACAGGCCTACCAAGCCTCCACTTGGACTGGAATCAGGAAGGCATATTGTGCATGCTTTAAGGACAGAACCCTCATTGGTCAGTGCCCTGTCACATTGCTTTCTACATGTATCTATTTATTCATAGCTATACTATATAATATAGTTGTATGTGTGTCTGTGCAGCTCCTTTTCTAGTTAGCAGGGATGTATAGAAGCTGGAGATGGCCAGCATGGAAATCCCCCAACATTCTTCTTGATTCTCCAGGAAATAACTCTCATATGGACTAATGTAGTCACACTAATTGACAAGTTTGCTCTACTCTGTGTAAATGCCTGAGGGCATGGACAGGACTGAAACATACCAGATAGGATGAGCTGGACAGAAGCCCCAAGCAAGGCTCCCCCATAAGCAACTATGCCAAAAAGTAAAGATGTGAGCATAAACCTGGCATGGAGGCAAGTAGAGCCACCACTATCACTGCCATGGCAGCAATGTTGGGGCACCAAGACCAAAGAGCTGTAACTCACCATCAGCCATACCTCACTCTCACTTAAGAATCAGCCCATTTCTATGATTCCTTTTCAAATCATACATTTCTTGGATGATATCTTTTATTCAACTACTTATATGCAAGCTACTAGTAGTAAAATGCAGCAGACAATTTATGCCTTTGCATTCTCTTTGAGCTACGTACGGTTTTGATTCTTCAAATACTGTGGTGTTCCATGACTCATAACTATATAGCAGGAGAGGATTTTTTTTTTTTAAACCAGATTTGTGATTTCTTTACCACAAGGAGCTTAGGCTGAGCAATTTCCTCCTACCACAGCAGATGGGCACCTTCTCTGCTACTTAGAGACTCAAAGAATTGCCTGAGGCAGAGAGGTTATGGGACTTACTCAGGGCCATCCTGGCAGTGGGTGTCCGAGGCAGGCCTGAAACCCAAGTCCTCCTGAGTCCGAGGGCAGCTCTCTAGCCACTAAGTCATGCTACCTTTCTGGGAGGACACTAATGTTTAAAAGATACATTTTTGAGTCAGGATTAGCTTGAGATCATTGAAAGCTCTGTGCTATTTCTCAGATGGAGTCTAGCTCTCTTTCTTTCTCCTACTCAACTCTGGAGCCATCG
The DNA here is from genome assembly GCF_900497805.2 of Vombatus ursinus. Taxonomy (NCBI): domain Eukaryota; kingdom Metazoa; phylum Chordata; class Mammalia; order Diprotodontia; family Vombatidae; genus Vombatus; species Vombatus ursinus. The sequence continues at coordinate 252,298 of NW_020951209.1, forward strand.
CACTATCTACTACAGTATATATTTGTATATGAATGTGTATATTATATGTATATATGTGTATATATATATATGTATATGTGTGTATATAAATAGTTATCCCTTCCACATTGTGGGGATTAGGGATGTGGTTCTCCTGCGATCTGGAAAATCCATGTAAAATTTTTTGGCCCTTCCTTCATACCAGAGTAGGGGTCTGAATTATTATGATATTAAAAGGTAAAATGTGTTATTATACAATACTATATATGTATGTATATATACATTTTATGCATTTCTGAGTTTCTAAACTTTTTCTGTGATATCTGCTACCTTTTGTGTGTCATCAGTGGCTTCCACAAAACTTCCCCCCACACACACAAACTCCCATTTAATTTCTTTTTTTGTTTGTTTTAAAATATGAACAATATTTTTTTAGTGTAAACAATGTGATTGAATATCTTCACTTTTTTATTTTATTTTTTCCACTTAATAGTATTTTATCTTTTTAATTACATGTAAAGATAGTTTTCAACACTCACTTTCATAATATTTTGAGTTCCAAATATTTTTCTCCCTCTCTCTCCTCCCCCCTCCCCAAGATGGCAAGCAATCTGATATGGGATATACATTGAACATATTTCCACATTAGTCATGTTGTGAAAGAAGAATCAGAATAAAAGGGAAAAAAACCATGAGAAAAAAACAAACAGAAAAAGCAAAAATAGTATGGTTTGATCTGCATTTAGACTCCATAGTTCTTTGTCTGGATGTGGATGGCATTTTCTATCATCCTATTTAGTTTCTTTTGTTTTTTGTTTTGTTTTGTTTTTGTTGTTTTTTGCTTTTTTAGAGAGCCAATTGGGGTTAAGTGACTTGCCCAGGGTCACACAGCTAGTAAGTGTCAAATGTCTGAGGCTGGATTTGAACTCAGGTGCTCCTGACTCCAGGGCCAGAGCTCTATCCACTGCAACACATAGCTGCGCCCCCCCTTTAATATCTTATGCCAACCTGTGATATATTGAATCTATGATGGTGAAAGGCGGGATATGGAAGGGATAACTATATTTATATGTGTTGTTGTGTTTGTCCTTCATTCTTGAAGAGGATCATGACATCAGGGAGATGATGACATGACTTGCAATTGACTTTGATTTTAGTAGGGAAGGCTGTGCAATGTCACCAGCCTCTTTTTCTCCTCCAGAATCATCTGGGTCCAGTGGAGAGATATAGATCAGAATGATTGGAGATGGCCCTGAATGCAATGGGAGACCTTGGACTTTTTAAGCTAAGGTCTTCTCAAGTGCTCACTTTGAGTGACGCAATGCCCATTCAGTGAATAGGCCTCTTTAAGGAGTGAGTTAAGGGATGGCCCCTTTAATTCAAAAAAAAAAAAAAAAAAAAGGAAAAGGAAAGAAATCAAACCAGGAGGGGAAGACCCTTAAGGTTGCTCACCAAAAGAGAAACAGTTTCTATTTACATTCACTCTGAGCAAGGAGGGCCCCAAAATAACCATTAAGGGGTGCTTGGGCAGGGACCTGTATGTACACAGGGACATGTGTGTGTATGATTTTAAAATTAATTATGATTTAATAGAAAAATGATTTTAAGATTGGTTATCCATGTGCAGTCTATGCATAATTTTCTCTTAACCAGAATATTAATAAAAAAGAACCCTTCTGTTCTGGTATGGACCTAACTGAGGCCAGTACTTTGGTAGTTTAGGTTTAATATTGAATGAAGAGAAGACATACATAGATAATTCAACAGTTAACAAAGGGAGATTTACTTAGCTGTAGCAGGAGGAGAGGCATTGAAGATGTCTCAGATTGATTTTTAACTGGAAGAAGTTCCCTAGACTGAGGTGTCCACAGTGATTAGAGAGAGCCTCTGGTGATCCTCATGGCTGCTTCATACTCAGAAACCAGGAAGTGATGACTACAGGCTGAGCCTTTATTTTCCCCAACCAACCAATAAAAACTGGCCTTATGGGGAGAGGGATTAGGATATTGCTCCTATCACAATCCCTTTCTGCAACTCTGCCTGGATTGTAGTTTGTTGTTCAGATGTTTCAGTCGTATTCAATTCTTCGTGACTCCATTTGGGATTTTCTTGGCAAAAATACTAGAATAGTTTGCCATTTCCTTCTCCAGCTCATTTTACAGATGAGGAAAGGGAGGCTAAGAGGATTAAGTGACTTGTCCAGGGTCATATAGCTAGTGTCTGAAGCCAGATTTGAACTCAGGAAAATGAGTCTTCATGATTTCAGACCTGGCCCTCTTTCCACTTCACCACCTAGCTGCCCAGATGTAGGCTACTTTGTGTGTATTACACATTCTTTAATCAACCAATCAATAGTCTCTAACCTAAGGACCCCACTCCTCAGTTTGTTATTTGGAGGTTTATACAGGGAAGTGGACAATAACTTTCTCCCCAACATGATGGAGAATGTTGTGCTTAGCTATTCCACCACTGGACACAGAGAAATTCAATGTTAGGGAGGGTCTTTTGTGTATAGGTGGATCAAAAAAGGAGAATCAGTGGTTTCCTGTAACTTCTCAAATTGAGAACCTTGGGGAAGGAAACTAGTCTAAAATAAGGTTGTAAATATTTTTTTCATAAAATGGTGGCCCAAATAAGGGAAACTTTCTAAAGTAAAGGTAAATCTCAAAGAAGTAGATAGCTGTAGAGAGATAACAGAATTTGCCTACAGCCCTAAGTATCAGAGATGAAGATTACTGATGAACAAAAGAGCTCCCGCAGGGGAGGTTTCCTCCCATTGGTTTCCATCGAAGTGGTCTATGACAATTCATGGGGTTATGACCCACATAGGGGGTTGAGAAAAATTTGACAACAGTAAAAGGTTTCTGAAAATTAATTTTCATTAATTTTCATTAATCAAATGCTTAATGAATCCAAAGTGTTTCTGGCAATGCTTGCCAGTGTTGCAATGTGAAACTTCACTGCAGCTTTGGTTCTGAACACATAGCATGTGCACGTTGCACTGTATATGCCCTCAGGCCACACAACTACAACAAAGCCAACTAATACTGCCTAAACATGAAAAAGGAGTCACAAGTGGAAAAAGTTTAAGAAGCTCTGTTCTATGTAAGAAAAGAAGCTAACTATTTGTGGGGCCCTGTTTCCCAACATGAAAGTCATTTGGCACTGCTGGGGTTAGATGCTGGAATGCCCGTAGTCATGATGAGGGTGAGCAAGTATGAATTCACTGGGACCCCAAACACCTGGCTGAAGATCCAACTGTGTACCATTTCATAGATTCTCAGAATGTCAGAGCTGGAGGGGACCTTAGAGATTATCTAGCCCAATCCTTTCATTTTATAAAAGAGGGAAGCTAATGCCCTATGAGTTTGTAACTTGTCTAAGTTCATGCTGTTTAATGGCAGAGCTCTGATTTGGGCCCAGGTTTTCTGACTACAAGTCCAGTGCTCTTTCTACCAAGTTAGGTTCTCTTATAGAATGTTAAGAGATTTTGGCACTTGTACTGAAAGAGCTCAGGTTTTCTGCATGGCAGATGGATGATTAACAAGGAATCTCAGAGGCAGTCTAGTTCAGGCATATGAAATAGTTGTAAGGGCAATGCTGTTTTTACACAAGTTGATATCTACACAAACTGGTTCATCTGTTCTTGGACAATTTTCAAATTAAAATTTATCTTTAAGGCTCTCATCTCTTGACCTTTCTCTTTTACTTTTCAGTGTGGTAAAGTGAAAAGGGCACTGTAGCTGAGAGTCAGGAGATTTAGATTTTGGTCCCACTTCTTTTTCTAGCTCACCATGTGAGTATGGGAAAAAATAAATAAACCAAATAAAAACAAAAATTTGTCCTTTCTAGGCTTCAGTTTCCTCATCTGTAAAATGGACCAGAGGTTGAATAAGATGACATCTATGGTCCATTACCATTCTACAGGTCTATGACTCTATTAAAAGGAGCAAAGGGGGCTCAGATCCAGGGCTAACAAGAGGGCATTAAGGTTCAATAGAAAGCTTTACTGTAAGAGGTAAACCATTATCTGGGAGAGCCAATGTGTTCCAAATTTCTTCGATTACTATGAAGTTGTATGACATGGTTGCTGATAGCCACCAATTGACCAGTTCTATTTATGTAAAGGACAAATAGAAAGAATAATGAACTTCGTCAGAAGAAGTGGTCCCATATTCCAACAGAACAGATCTTACTTCTGGAGACTAATGAGACTAGCCATGTGAGCCTGAAGGTAAGGCCAAAACCCTTTCCAACCCCCTTTCTTTTTAAGAAAATCAAGAATGGGTTAAATGTTTCTGTGCATAATCTCCTAAGGCCATAGCCAGGGCTAGACAAATGCATTACCTTTCCTCTGCCTAACTTTTGCCAACAGAAATTTTTTGATATTTGCCCCCCTCAGGGCCCTGCTCTCTGCTTTTCTGGATGGAAACTAATTAATTTGATAAACTTGTTGGTGCTGGTGCTGTGTTAGTAGATGCTCATGGCTTAGTATGTTATGTTTCTCAGGTAACATATTTGCATTTTAATAGTAGCTTTCTGTAGATTCTGAGGTGAGAATTTCATTCAAGGGTGCGCTGGTAAATGTTTAACAGCCAACTGTCAGAAAAAATTATGTAGGACACACTTTAAGTTTAATCTGTTATTAACATTTTCTCCATCACTTTCTTAAGACTAGAGTGACAACTGATAAAACAATAAATCAAGCACTTATTTGTAGCATTTGCCTATTTCACCCTGAAAATTTGGCTCTCAGGAACCTGTGTGAGCTGGCTCTGGCATATCCTCGGGTCATTCTTTACAGAAAATCAGTGCAGGACATTGCTGCCACACTAGGGCATTTGTTTCTCTTAACAAACCAATCAAACAAACCCTAAGCCCCTCAAAAACCACCTATTCCAGCAGGGCCTAACCTGTTCAGCAATGACCATTGTAGCCTGATCAATACTCTCTGATAGCCAAAAGATGTCACTACTCCGTGATCAGTGTTGTCAGACTTCATTCTCCTCCTGTGGCCCTCCAGCTGCTCAGAGCCTCCCTCCCACTTCTAGCTCCACACAGGTGTACCCTCCTCTCATCAGTGTCTCTTGTTCCAAAATGGTGGCTTCTCTTCCCTGACCAACATTTTATCTATTTTTATTTTTATCTATAGATCTATATCTATATCTATATTTATCTCCATATATCTCCATATCTCTTTCTTTGTATACATATATTTATCTATAGTTGAGATAATACTTATCTCAACTAGGTATTAAGAGGAAAACAAGCTGATTAAACTAATTCACACTGAGGTCTAAACGAATGAGCCTGCCCCCTTAATTTTCCCAGAGATGTTGGCATTTTTCTAGTGGGAACCAAACTGAATGTTTGATGGTAGAAATGCCCCAAATAGAGTAGTTTGAGTAGGATATAAGATGAATTTTAGGGGCAGCTAGGTGGCAAAGTGGATAGAGAGCCATGCCTGGAGTCAGGAAGACTCTTCTTCCTAAGTTCAAATCTGGCCTCAGACACTCAGTAACTGTGTGACCCTGGGTAAGTCACTTAACCTAGTTTGCCTCCATTTCCCCATCTGTAATATGAGGTGGAGAAGGAAATGGCAAACCACTCCAGTATTTTTGCCAAGAAAACCCCAAATGGGGTTATGAAGACTCAGACATGACTCAGCAACAACAATAAGAGAAATTTGGGAGTAGGAGTGAGGTGTGGGTGGAAACCTTACAAAGCCACTTAGATCACGACTTGTAGGCCAGTGGTGTCAAACTCAAATAAAAGTGGGCCAGTAAATCATAAATAAGCATCCCTGTGGGGGCATATTAGCTTAGAAAACCACGTATTAACATTATTTTTTTGTGTGTTTTAATTTATTTTGTTAAATATTTCACAATCACATTTTAATATGTTTCTCACCTCACTAAGAAGTATTGTGGGTCTCATTCTGCCTTCAGGTTGTGTGTTTGTAGGCCATCCCTACTATACCTATGTACAAGGTCAACTCTACTTCTGCCCCCCCAAAGATCTCTTCAACCACCTGCCATACTATTTGAAATTCCAAGTTTATTCCTTTGGGCTAAGCTATTACTAGACTATAAGCTCCTTGAGGGCAGGCCTAATTTCTTATCTCAACTTCATATCTCTTCCAGCTTCTAGCACAGGACAGTATATATAGTTGGTCCTTAATAAATGTTGTGTTGAGCTGTGTCCTGTTGTCTTGTATAAAGATGTTCCCTTTTTAAAATTAGTTAACATATGTAAAGTGCTTTGCAAGCCAAAAAGCACTACATAAATGTTAGTTATCATTTTCATAATTAGTATTATTATTAAAATGTGCCTGATCCCAGGAAGGGTAACACATTAAGCCATGATAGCAATTAATCTTAATTCATTTATCAGATTATCCAATTACCTTGGAATGAACAATAATAATAGTATTTATGTGGTGCTTTAAAGTCTTCAAAATGCTTTACAAATATTATCTCATTTTGTGTTTGAAACAACCCTGGGAGGTAGGTGATATTGTTATCCCCATTTTACAGATGAGGAAACTGAGGCAGACAGCAGTTGAGTGACTTGTCCAAGGTCATATAACTAGCAATTATCTGAACCTGGATTTGAACTCGGGTCTTTTCTATTCCAGATACAGCACTTTATCCACTGAGTTGCCTTGTTATTTATGGGAATAATAATAGCTAATACCAGGAATAATAATAGCTAGCATTTATAGAGCAATTCAAGGCCTTCAAAGTACCTTACACAAGTCATCTCATTTAGTATGAGAGAGGAATGAGACCCTGGGTAGATAATTTTATAGGATAGAATAGGGAAGCAATAGTAAAGAACATATAGGCATTCATATCCCACAGGGACTTGGGTGGCAGTAGGATTTGGAGGTCCAGAGTCTAGAATTTTACCTGGAAAGAAGGGGAATTGACAGGTGTCTTAGGTGGTCCAGAGGCAAAATTCAAAGGAATCAACTGGGACAGGGAGAAAAAGACCATTACCATCTGTCCAAGCACACAAAGGGTCAAGACTAGTGAGGTCAACCAAGACAAGAAACCCAGGCTAAGAGACTGGGGGGAAAAGGAAAGCCAAACATAGCATCTATGCAATAACAGAGAGATATGGAGGAAATGATAGAATCATATTATTTTATTTTTTTCTGGGTAATTTAATCATTTTATTAATAATGTCTGCACTTTAATAAAAGGGTGAAAGACAATCATGGTAGTGGGCTCACAGTTTATATACCCTTCCAAGAGTAGGTGTTCACCAGGGTGGGAATCAACCCTGATTGGTTAACAATTAATAAGAGAATGAATATTACAATGAGGGGCTGAGTGTGACATCATGTCATCCTTGGACAGAGAGGCTATCTTTATACTCCCAACCCACCCTTGGGCAATTGAGATAAAAGGGTCTGCCTCCGCTCAATTTAGACAAAAAGGTCTATCTGAACTCAAGCTTGAGAATCGTATTATTTTAAAAGAGACCTTAGAGTCACCTACTTCAATCTCCCCTCCACTGCTAAAATCCCTCCTATAATATCTGACATGCTGTATAGTTTACAGGTGACACTATAGAAATATTAATAACTTTTGGTGAATGGAGAGGTCCCAAGAGTAGTAACCTAAGGGATGGATCTGAGAACAGACCACAGGAAGACAGCAGAAAGCACAGAAATTGTGGAGCCTAATTAAAATCTTACTCTTTACCTGCTGCTTAGGACCAGAATTGAGCCAATAATTTAGGATCTTATGTTATTTGCTTAATGCTACATAATCTGTGTAAGACTATACAATCAGAGAGAAGTAGGTGCATCAGGTTGAAATGGGGTGGTGACTAAAGAGGTGGGAAAGCAGAAAGTTCTCAACCGTGGCCCAGGGAAGGCGGGACTATCTCAGAGTTGAGCTATCTTACTGGCTACTCTGAAACAAAATACTAGGTGCAACATTATAGGCAAAATTATACAGCTTCTGTAGTCACAGAAAAACATACTTTCAAACTTGGAAGTTAAGTCAACAAGCCAACAAGGAGTGCCTACTGGAAGCAGCTATGTGGTACAGTGGATAGAGTGCTGGGCCTGGAACACATGAGTTCAAACGTGGCCTTAGACACTCACTAGATGTGTGACCTTGGGCAAGTCACCTAGCTTCTCTCTGCCTCAGTTTCTTCAACTGTAAAATGGGAATTCATAATAATAATGATGCCCATTGTCGAGGGTTGTTGTGAGGAACAAATACGGTAATATTTGTAAAGCATTTAGCACAGTGCCTGGCACATAGTAGGCACTTCCTTCCTACTATGTGCCAGGCATTTTGCTAAATACTGGTGATACAAAAATAGGAAAAAACGAACACTACCACCACCACCACCAACAACAAACTCAGTTACTACACTTCAGAGCTCATAGTCTAATGCAAAGGACCTCAGTAGTCACCCAGTCTCACCTATATAAGAAAGGAATCCCCATAATCCATTTAATGCTCGATGAGCTTGTAGCATCTGGGCGTGATATTATGCCTCTGGAATGAATAACCTTTCCTTTGTACCAGATTGATGAAGACAAGAGACGTGATACCATTACGAGGTTACGTCAAGGAAAATATGACAAAAAGGTAGTTGGACCTCATCCTTCTTTCTTTTCTCTGACCTTTTATTAAGGAGCATGTCTGTGTTTAAGTGATGGATAAGAAGGGATCGCTATGATTCTGGCTATTGGGGCTTCTTTCATATCTTAGCTAAAGCCTGATGCTGAACCTTTAGGGCCAATAGTGTAGAGCTAGAGGTTCCTGAAAATGCTCCAGTGGGGTTCTTCCCAGGGGTGGATAAGGATGGAAAAGGTAAGAGCTCTGTTACATGAGTTACAGAGCTACAATCACCTGGGCATCTTCCCAAGACAGTGTGTGTGTGTGTGTGTGTGTGTGTGTGTGTGTGTGTGTGTGTGTGTATCTGCTTGTGGGGGATGAGAGGGGGAGATAGAGTTCCAGGGAATACTGAGCACTTAGATCAGCTCCACTGTAGACATAGACACTTAACTCTTGTTGAGTTAGGAGTGTTATGGTCCATGGTGGGACCAGTCTTTGTCCAAGCCAAAGTTATGCCACAAGGGCACACCTCCCGACTATAACTGATCCATTCTTGGCAGGTCGTGATCCTTAAAGATCTCAAACACAATGATGGCAATTTCACTGAGAGGCAGAAGATAGACCTGAATAAGGTACGTGATTATCCCCTTCTGAAAACCACATTCTGGGCTTCCCATCATTTTTATTAAGAGCTACTCCATTTATTTCCCTAAAGCCTTAAGGTCACTAAGGGGAGTGGTCAAGGGTGGGAAGAGGAGATCAGGGGCACTGTCAACCACACTCTTCTTCTCACTGGGAATTCCTTTTAGATATTCTTGGCTGGCATAGAGGGGAATGGGTAATGTAAGGGGTAGGGCATGTGTGTATGGCTGAAACAAACTGTTTAATTTGTGAACCAGCTCAGCATTCAAGGTATTCTACTGGATCTCAGACTACCAGATTGGGGGCTAACCTGATCCAGAAGTTGTGTGTGAGATTTGAGAGTGCAGAGTGGTGTAATAGGCAAAAACCAATGAACTCAGAACTGGATTGGAAACCCAGCCCTACTCCTTGCTACCTGTGTTTTAGAACCATAGAATCCCAGAGTAGGAATGGACCTCAGAGGTTATATAGTCCTGACCCGTACCAAAACCTTAAACCCTGGATTAAAAGAACCTCCAACAAGCAACAGATTGGCAGTCTCCAGAGATGGAGAACTCACAGTCTACTCAGGCAACCTCTTCCACTTTTAGATATCTCTAATGGAAAGAATTCTTTCCCTCATAGCAAACACAAATCTGTCTCCTTGTGACTTTCTGTTCTCTGGAGCCAAGCAAAACAAATCTAATTCCTCTTCCATAGGCCGATCGTTTAAATATTTGAAGCCATATCATGTTTCTTCCCTATTAGTCTTCTCTTCTATAGGCCAAACATTCCCATTTCCTTCAACTAATTTTCACTAATTTTACCATCCCTGTCACCTTTCTCTTAGTATATGCTAGCCTCAGCTTGAAAGCCTTTAAAAATATATTCCTTGTAGCCAAGATTAGCAGGAAAACAGAAAGCTGGGAAAAATTTTTTTTATAGCAAGGTTCTTTGATAAAGGCCTCATTTCTCAAATATAGAGAACTGAATGAAATTTATAAGAATAGAAGTCATTCTCCAATTGATAAATGGTCAAAGGACATGAACAGGCAGTTTTCAGATGAAGAAATCAGAGCTATCTATAGTTATATGAAAAAATGCTGTAAATTACTATTGCTTAGAGAAATGAAAATTAAAACAACTCTGAGGTACCACCCCACACCTATCAATTGACTAATATGACAGAAAAGGAAAATGATAAATGTTGGAGGGGATGTGGGAAAATTGGGACACAAACGGTGGAGTTGTGAACTGATCCAACCATTCTGGAGAACAATTTGGAACTTTGCCCAAAGGCCTATAAACTAGCAATACTACTTCTAGGTCTGTACCCCAAAGAGGTCAAAGAAAAAGGAAAAGGACCTGTACATACAAAAATATTTATAGTAGCTCTTTTTGTGGTGACAAAGAATTGGAAATTGAGGGGATGTCTTTCAATTGGGAAATGGATGAACAAGTTGTGGAACATGATTGTAATGGAATACTATTGTGCTATGAGAAATGACGAGCCGGATGATTTCAGAAAAACCTTAGCAGTCTTACATGAACTGATGCAAAGTGAAATGAGGAGAACCAACAGAACATTGTACACAGTAACAGCAATATTGTATGATGATCAACTGTGAATGACTTTCTCAGTAATACAATGATTCAAGACAATTCCAAAGGGCATGATGAAAAATGCTGCCTGCCTCCAGAGAAAGAACTGGTGGAGTCAAAGCATACTATTTTTCACTTTATTATTTTTTTTAGTGTAGGTTTTTTTTTGGGGGGGGTCTATGTTTTCTTTCACAACATGACTAATATGGAAATATGTTTTGCATGATCACACATGTGTGATCATATTGGATATCTATATCAAATTGCTTACCATCTCAGGTAGAGAGGAGGGGAGAGAAAGAGGGAGAAAATTTGGAGCTCAAAATTAAAAAAATGTTAATTGCTTTTATACACAATTGGGAATAAATAATAAAATCTTATTTAAAAAATAAAATATGGTCCTCAGAACTTAACACACTACAGATGTGGTCACAGCAGGGTAAGAGCATACAAAGATAAATACAGTATACAAGAGTATACAAATACAGGACCCTTGCTCTGGATACTATGATTCTATTAATGTAGGCTAGGATTGCACTGACTTTCTTGGGCACTATATCATTCTATTGATTAATAATGTGTTTGCCCTTCACTAAAACTTCTAGATCTTTAAAAATTAAACTAATGTCTAGTTGTGTCTCTCCTGCCTCCTTATCCGTGCCATTGATTTTTTGAATCCAACTAGAAGAATTTATATATTTATATATATATCATTTTATGATATTACCTTATCTGCAAATATGAAAAGGTAACTCTGAGATCTCTGAGGTTCCTTCTAGCTTTGAATCCTCTGAACAGGTATTCATATATTTTATGATATTTGACCTCATTATCATGTTTAATATAAACAGAGGAATTTGGGATAAGAAGTGAGTATTTAATTTTATTAAGGGGTTTTTTAAAATTCAGTTTTATTTTAGTTTCAAATTCACATTCTCTTCCTGCCAACTTCTTACCACCTTTCATACCCATTAAGAAAGCAAGAAAAACAAAACGTATTACAAAAATGTAGAGTCAAATAAAACAAATTCCTTCATTGACTTCTGTTTTTTGGGGTTTTTTTTTGTTTTTTTGTTTTTTCTGCTTTTTGTTGAGGCAGTCAGGGTTAAGTGACTTGCCCAGGGTCACACAGCTAGTAAGTGTCAAGTATCTGAGGCCATATTTGAACTCAGGTCCTCTTGGCTCCAAGGCTGGATCTCTATCCACTGAGCTACCTAGCTGCCTCCATATTTTTAAAAAGTCTCAATCTGTACTCTGAGTCCATCATCTCTCTATCTGGAGATGGAAATCATAGTTCATAATGAAAGAATCCATGAGAATTGTGGCTGGTCATTGTGTTGATTAGAATTCCTATGTTAAAAGACTTAATCATAAGGGACCTCGAAGGAATAAAAAATGTTTTTATGCCAACATATTAGTTACTGGGATTCTCTATTGGGATTCTCTGGATGTTTTACTAAGTATAAAAATGTGTTCTCCTAGTTACTCCAGGTTGACTATTACAACCTGACCAAATTCTATGGTACGGTGAAGATTGATGCCATGATCTTTGGAGTGATCGAATACTGTGAGAGGGGATCCCTTCGGGTAAGGAACCAGTCTTTTCAGATCCCTTCTTTATTCAGCTTCAGTACTTTACTATGGTTCTGAAAGAGAGAAAAAGCCTATCTATTGATGGAGTCTAGGGAAAGCTGGTATAAGGGACCTTCTAAATATGAGTCTTATGGATTTTGGAGACTGGAGCCTTGATCTACCATTCAGCTGATTATGCAGCAGATTTTAAATAATCAGTCTCTCTGGGTTACTTGAACAAGAAACACAAGTAACCAGATGAGGGTTGCAAAAGAATGGAGAGGGGAAATTTGTGTGGTTTTCCATCTTTTACCTATAGTGAGGGATTAGAACCACACTGGAACCTTTATAAGCTCTGGGGATCCCTATTCCAACTCTTACACTGACAATCCAGATCCCCAGAGAACTATGGCTACATTACCCTCTCAGTGTTATAGGTGTGTACCTGTGAGGGCCAGTGGGTGGCTGTTTTTTTTTTTTTTAAATTTTAAATTTTTTTATTTTTTAGGCAATTGGGGTTAAGGGACTTGCCCAGGGTCACACAGCTAGTAAGTATCAAGTGTTTGGTCTGAGGCTGGATTTGAACTTAGGTCCTCCTGACTTCAGGGCCAGTGCTCTTATACACTGTGCCACCTAGCTGCCCTGTGGCTGTCTCTTAATTCTATTGGGTTGAGCCACCCTTCTGCTGTTACCCCCAATATTAACTACCAGCAATTAGTACTCAATATCATTTAACCCAATAACATCAATTAGCTTTTACAAACTCAGATATTTACCGAAAAGACATAACAAAGAACAAAAGTTACAAAACATTTCCCACCTCCAACACTTGAGGGCGTGCTCTCCTCTGTATCACCTAGGTCTCTGAGGAGAGTAGGCCAAAATTTAAAGTAGTTACCCTGAGGATTCATCCTCACTCTCAAATTTGTCATTACTGTTGGCTAAGTCGGCCTCTTAGCTACTGCTGGGTTTGGCGCCCACTCCTTAAGGCTATGCTGGTGACTTGGTTCATGGTAAATGCTGACTTGGACTCCTATCACTGGACTTCCACTATTTCCAAGCTCACAGTATGCTCCAATATTCTTTCTCCTAGAAGCAGGAAAAAACAAACAAACACAAAAGGGTAAGGAGGCATATATTCAAAGGACTATATATCGGTCCTACAGAGGAAGGGCATAAGAGACTTACCACATGCATTAGTGATAATGGTTTATGGTTGTCTTTTTTTTAAAACTTTATTCTTCCATGGTTTAAGTACTAGAATTAGATTTTTTTTTTATTAAAGGAGAATGGTAGGATGCTTTCTTTGTTGATATTTTTAGGAATAATTTTGTATCATTTAATTGATGAATTTTATAATAGTTTTTGTTGTTGTTTCTACTGTTTGGGAACCTTAGTTTAAGTGTGGCACAAGAAACTGAACATGGAGCCACCTGCTTATGAAATGGCAACTCTCTCATATATGAATGGGCTGTACTCAACCCTGTCACAGAAATAAAAAGATAAAGAAAGATCTAGAAGCCGTATTTTTACGGCTACCTTGTAGGCCTTCCAAGTGATCAAATACACTTTGACAATTTTTTTAAACTCTTCTAGAAAACTCTAGGGTATATTGTCCCATTCCAGTCTTTGCTATTCAAGGCACCTTCATGTGGAGGTTTTTTGTTTTTTTTTTAATAAATTAAGAGTAACATTTTTCTTTGCCACCAATAACCCTTCTCCTTTTTCATATCACTTAGGAAGTTTTAAATGATACAATCTCTTACCCTGATGGCACCTTCATGGACTGGGAATTTAAAATCTCTGTTATGTATGACATTGCCAAGGTAAGTACATGGCTTGCTAACATTAAGCACGCTTCTATAAGTTACCTAGAGAAAAATGTATCATGTTATCATCTCTACTCTATGTTCAAGTCATCATACTTTTCAGCCTAGATATTAAGTCAAATAAAATTCATTCATTTCTCATCTTTGTATTGAATGACTGGAAAAAATAATCCCTAAAACATACCAAATAAAGTTTATACTTTCCTAACAAGTTAGTTCTCTAAAATTTGCTATGCCCTTCTGCCTTTTGAAGTGTGATTGGTGGTATAGTTTCTGAATATAATATTAAGTAGTATATGAATGATGGATTGATGATATGTAACAAATTAGGCAGAGAGTAGTACCCTTAAATGGCAAACAGAGCAGTGAGGAAACTCAATTTGGCATAAAATGACTAAGAACCAGGTGAAAATCTGCATACACAATAAAATGTTGGCTCTATCAAAACAGAGTGACTGGATCTGATCTAAATTCTGGTCCTCCCCTGGTGCCTACCATGTTATTCTGCATACAATAGTCCATTCCTTTTCCACTGGGTTCTCCAAATCACTGCTGTCTTCATCATGGACTACCATAACCTCCTATCAAGACCTATTCTGATCCCCCCAGTGGCTAGTGCACTACCCTACACAAATTATGGTGTATTTACATTTGACATATTTTATTTTTACTTCTCTGGTTAAAGTTGTTCCCTCAATGGAATGTAAGCAGAATATAAGCTCCTTGAGTACAGGAACTGTTCCATTTTTGTCTTTGCATCTTGGCACCTGTCCCTCATCTAGTGCAGAGTGGGAGATTAATAAATGTTTGTTGAATAAATGAATAAACAACTAGCATAGTGCTTTGCACATAGTTGATTTTTAGTAAATATTGGTTTAATTGAATATGTTTATAGGTTGGAGGTGGGAGAGGCCCTACAATTTTACTAGGTAAATTTCTTGAAGAATATAGCAATGGAGACTACATTAGCCCTTGAATAAGCTCTGGACCTGAAAAAAAAATTTTCTTTCTAGGGAGTAGTCATAGTATAGTGAGGAACATAATGGGCAGTGAGTCAGAAGGTCTATTTTTAAGTTCCAGCAGAGTGACCTTAAAGCAAAGTGCTTTCTTCAGTCTTGTTTCCTAATCTTTGAGAAGAGAAAATCATGTAGTAGAGAAAACCCAGGACTGAAATCTGGGTTCTAATACCAGTTGTTTGGCCTTGTTGTTGTTGCTCAGTCATTTCAGCTGTGTCCAACTCTTTGTGACCTTATTTGGATTATTCTTGGCATTGGACATTGGAGTGGTTTGCCATTTCCTTCTCCAGCTCATTTTACAGATGAGGAAACTGAGGCAAACTGGGTTAAGTGACACAGCTAGTAAGTGTCTGAGTTTGGAGTTGAATTCAGGAAAAGGAATCTTCCTGACTCTAGGCCTGGCGCTCTATCCACTATGCCACTTAGCTCCATCTATAATAAAACCTACCGTACTCTCCTTTGGCCAAACCATATCTTGTGCTTTATATTCATTTCTGAGTGCCACATTTGAGTAATAGCATTGATAAGCTGGAGAAGGTTCAGAGGACGATGAACAGGATAGTGAAGGACCTTGAAATCCTGCCCCATGAGTATGACTTGAGGGAACTGGGGATGTTTTGTCAGGAGAAAAGAAGACTTGGTGGGTTAAGAGCAGGAGGTACAATACAGGCATCTTCAAGAAATCAGAAGGCTGAGATGGGGAACATCAATTAAACGTGTTCAGTTTGGTCACAGAGGGCAGAACTGGGAACAGTGACTGAGTTGTAGAGAGCTAAGTTTAGCCTACAAGTAAGGAAAACTTGCTAACAATTAAATTGAACAGACAGCCTTGGAAGGTGGTTTGTTTCCTCTCCTTGGAAGTCTTCAAGCAGAGATTGGACAACAACTTATCAAGCAGATTGTAGAGAGGACCCCTGTCCAGGTACAGTTCAGACTAGATAGACACTAAAGTCCTTCCACC
The DNA here is from genome assembly GCF_900497805.2 of Vombatus ursinus. Classification (NCBI taxonomy): domain Eukaryota; kingdom Metazoa; phylum Chordata; class Mammalia; order Diprotodontia; family Vombatidae; genus Vombatus; species Vombatus ursinus. The sequence goes on from NW_020951209.1 coordinate 268,463, forward strand.
TGGAAGATTCTGTGATTCTGTGACTTGCCCAAGGTCACATAGCTAAGAAGTAGCAGACCTATTGTGTGAATTTAGGTGCTCTGATTCCAAAATTTACAATTCTTTCCACTATATCATACTTTCTCTTTTAATAGGTCCAGGACAAAGGATTAAAAATATATATATAAAATACCAGATCATCAGTAGGAAGGTAAACATACTTCCTTGGCTAAATTCCAATTCTTTCCCAACTCCCTCCCGGGAAAGAATGAAAAGCACTGATTAAGCACTTATTACACGCCAAGCACTGACCTAAGAGCTAAGAGATTCAGGTACTGGAGATATGGTCCCTGCCCTCAAGGAGTTTACATTCTAATTAGGGAGGCTACACCTATGGAGAAGTAGAGGCTAGGAAGGGATGTTTTGGTTTGGTAAATCACAGGAATGAATGGACTCCTCCTAGTATCTATGCAGTATTGATTTGATTACGTTTCCTCAGTCAGTCAGCATTTATTAAGTGCCTATTATGTGCCAGGCACTGTGCTAACTACTAGATGAGGAAGAGGGGGAAAGGGAGGATGGGGAGTACTTCTTTGGTTACATGGCAAGAAAATGGTCCATTCAGCTGTGAGATTTTGTACTCATTTACTCATCAATTAGAGCATCATAGACCCTAGTGTGGGAGTGGCAAAGATGAATGAGTTAAGGTCTTCCTTCCCCACAGGGCAGGGTCTCTGGAGATCCAGTGGTCCAAAGGGTGGATGGCAAGAACTTTGCCAGGGTAGAATGAGATGATAATTTCATGTCTTATGATACAGAAAAGCAGCTATAACACCCCTGGAGACCAGGGGATGGAGAACATAGGACTTCCATGATAGAATGAGGCATAGACTAGGAAGCTTAGAATCATAGATCCTAGAATCAGAAAGAACCACAAGAAAACATTTGGCCCAAATCCTTGCCTCTTAAGTATTATTATGTCCCTTTACAGATTAGAAAACTGAGGTCCAGAGAAATGAAGCAACTTAACAAAGGTCATACACCAAGGAAGTGGTGGAGGAAATTACAAACACCCTTGTCACCTCCCTCCTAGAGCAGTTCTCTTTTTATTATGGAAATTTACTGAAATTTTGTTGATGAGAAATTTAAGTTAAACTATTTATCTGCTTATCTTGAAGATAACCAAGGTTCATTGCATTGTTAGTATGTCACTTAGGCCTTATATTCTCAGAAAAATATGTGTGCAATGCAAGGTGCATAGCAGGTCCTCAATAAATACTTTCTGATTTTAATTGAATTAAATGAACTGAAAAGTTTAATTAACTGAACGGGTAGATTGCTGTATTCATTATTTGCCCTGAACTTGTTCACTATTTTAAAAGAAAAATAAATCTAAAAATAAAATATCTGTGAATTCTCAGTTATTTCCAAGGCTATCAGCTATTTCACTTTTTGTTTTTTTTTCTGTTTGTAATTGAAAAATGATAGGGGATGTCCTATCTGCACTCCAGTAAAACTGAAGTACATGGTCGCCTGAAATCTACTAACTGTGTAGTGGACAGCAGAATGGTGGTGAAGATCACTGATTTTGGTTGCAACTCCATTTTACCTACAAAGAAAGGTCAGTAATTATCCAATTTAACTGTCATTTCCATACTTATTGATGGCTTTATCTCTGGGTTTGAGGTTTTGTTGTTGTTTTTTTTAACAGTCATAGCTGGGCCATTTGTATCATAGAATAGGGTAATGGGAAATCCTATCCTAGGTGGCACAGTGGTTAGAGTACCAGGCCTGGAGTCAAGAAGGCCTGAGTTCAAATGTGACCTCAGATACTTATTAGCTGTGTGACTCTGGGCAAGTCACTTAACCCTGTTTACCTCAGTTTCCTCACCTGTAAAATGAGCTGGAGAAGGAAATAGCAAACCACTCCAGTATCCTTGCCAAGAAAACTCCAAACGTGGTCATGAAGAGTCAGACATGACTGAAAATGCACACTATATATGTATATACATATCCATTACATTATCAATTATACTATTTAGCTGCTATGTGTAAGTAATCACCATTTCTCCTGGGTAAAGCAGGGCTCCTGGGAGCCCATGCTGAGGCCTGTTCCACTGGGACTCATCATTTACGCTTCATAGGAAGTCCCTGAGAGAACATTACATGACATGTGTTCCAGAGGGTGAGCAGAAACTTTCTCTCATTGTCAAATGATGCATCATCCCTTCTCCTCAATAAATCAGGTTGGGTACCTAGGACTCATTTGTTCATATCCTCAATTACAGAAAATTCTAAAGGGTCTTGGGGTCAGAGGTAGCAAGGAGATGGACCAGCTCAAATGTCTTTTCAAGTGCTTCTCCCAATGCTTTGTACTAAGAAGTCTAAATAGGGGCAGCTAGGTGGCATAGTGGATAGAGCATTGGCCTCGGAGTCAGGAGGACCTGAGTTCAAATCCAGCCTCAGACACATAACACTTACTAGTTGTGTGACACTGGGCAAGTCACTTAACCAAAAAAAAAAGAAGTCTAAACAAATTTCATGTGGCACAGTTTTCAATGGCATTCATGCCACATAAAAAAATTCCATTCAGCACAGTTCTTAGACAATTACTGAATTCACAGCCTTCAGGGAGGGACTAGGCCTGGATGTGACAATCATTCCCAAATATAATTATTCATATTCAACAAATGACACTTTACGGTATGTATCATCTTCAGAGCATTATTCTCAGACTCAGAATATATTCACATCTATCCCTAGTTGTTGAATATTCACGGACAGTTTACTTTTTAATCCCACTGGGTCATTAAAGGCCCCTTCCCTGTCCCCTTAAGCGGACTCATGGTATGTGACCAGAAGTACCTTCAGGGTCCAAGGCTCCCATGTTGGGGCCTCCTGTCACCTGGAATTCCCCTTCCTCTGTCTTGCCCTTCCCCAGCTTGAACCAGAAAGTCAGCCGTGTGGTCATTTCAGTTCATTACTTCCAGCTATGCCAAATGTTCTGGTCCAGGTCTGACTCATATTCATCATTTCTTATGGCAAAGTAATATTTGATTATAACAAATCAATCAATCCCCTTTATGAATAGGAAGAATTCAGGGAAGTATGGAAAGATGATACCTGTCCTTACTTTGTAGACGATGAGGACTATAGGAGTGGAACATTGTGTATATCAATGTCAGACTCAGTTCATGAGCTGGTGAGTTTTGCTGAATTCTCTATTCCCCAACTTCCCTTTTTCACTCTTTGTTGCAAGTGATAGTTTGATGGGTGTAGAAGGGATGTGTTAGGGAATGGAGGTGATGTTAAAAGAAATCAATAAAAAATTTTTTTAAAAGAAAAGAAAAAAAGTCCAGTTTTAACAAAGGCTATAAGGTCAAATGCTAATCCTTTTCCTAATGCCAGCATTACAATAAACTTCTATTAGGTCTTGAAAGTCTCAAAAGAAAGGCATTCTTCCTCTAAACTCAAGAAAATCTTTCTTTAAGTCAGGTCAGATTATGCAAGGAAAAAACTTGGAAGTAGAAAAGGGTTTTGGGGGGGATGGATGAGGAAAGAGATGCTGACCACCCTCAACTGTTTTTGGCACCTCAGATCTGTGGATGGCTCCTGAGCACCTCCGAGAAGCAAATGTGTCTCAGAAAGGTGATGTGTACAGCTATGGGATCATCATACAAGAGATCATACTCCGAAGAGAAACCTTTTACACATTGAGCTGTCGGGATCAGAAAGGTAAGGGTGTACAAGCTGGGTGCCGCAGAAAAGAACACTAACCTACATGTCAGGAGATGCGTGTTCTAGCTGAGGTTCTGGTACTAACTCTGACGCAAGATAGTTCACTTCATCCCTCGGTGATGAAGCATGCTGAGCTCTACTTTTCTTTTTCTATAAAATTAGAGCAATGATCTCTGTTCAGAGATGTAGTATGGTATAGTGGACCTCAGAGTCAACAGGTTCAAGTCTTGTCTCTGACAAGTCCTGGCTATATGACCCTGGGCAAAGTTACTTAACCCCTGAGCGGCCCAGGAAAATATCTATGACCGTAAATTGCAGAAGAGTTGCTAATCTGCCTTAGTGGAGGTACCTTTATCAGTCAATAAACATTTATTAGGTATATATTAAGTACAGCTAGGGGGCGCCATAGTGCAAAGAGTATCAGGCTTGGAGTCAGGAAGACTCTTCCTGAGTTTAAATCTGATGTCAGACACTTACTAGCTGTGTGACCCTGGGCAAATCACTTAACCCTGTTTGCCTCAGTTTCCACATCTGTAAAATGAGCTGGAAAAGGAAATGGCAAACCACTCTAGTATCTTTGCCAAAAAAACTCAAAAGAGGTCATGAAGAGTCAGACACAAACAAACAACAACAACAAAGTGCCAGTCATTGTGATAAGATCAATTTCATATACCAATGAATTCACAGGTCTGGTCCAAAAAAAAAAAAATCGCTACCTCATCTATTTTACAGAGTTCTTATGAGAATTAGATGAAGCAACTCATGTGAAAGAGGTTGGGATAATATAAATGCTAAACAAATATGGAGCATCCTAATTATAATTATTATTGTGGATTGGAAGACCTTACCATGATTCCAGTTTTATTTCCTTTCTATAATGATTCCAATAGAAGAAGTATCTCTGTTTGATACCTGTGCTCAATCATTCACTCTCGCTAGATGACATGGGTCATGTTCTTAATCATAGAATATTGGCAATTGTTACATTGACTAGCCCCAACACACCTCATCCCTGGATCTTATGATGTCACTGCCACAAGGGATAATTCTCCTGTCCCTCTGACCCTCTCACCCGGTGGTTTTGCTTAATGTGGCTGCCAAGGACACCAATAGCACTTGTCGAGGGGAAGTTTGCTGAAAACCAAAATTCAGGCTGCTGTTGAAATGTGTAACTACTGTGTATTATCTCCTTAGAGAAACTTTACAGAGTGGAGAATAACAAGGGTTCAAAACCATTCCGCCCAGACCTCTTTCTGGAGACAACTGATGAAAAAGAATTGGAAGTAAGGCCTATCCTCCAGAAGACCCTTCTCCTACCTCCAGATCATATTCTTCTACCTGCCTGAGCCATTTCTGATCAACCAGATGATGACGTCCAAAAATGTTAGGAAGTGGAACAAGAATCTCCTGCTTTATCTACTTCTTCCTTTCCTATTCTTTACTCTTTCCCCTTCACTGCTCAGTCATTGGCACATTAATTCATTAGCTCACCATCTTGCTTGTAGTCACTTGGTTCACATCTATGGTCATAATGCACCAACCCATTCCATGCTCTTCCTTGACTCAGGGAGACACTTTGATGTTGTAGAAAGAGCCTAAGACATGAATTCAGAAGACCTAGCTTGACCCCATTTACTTGTCCTGTGACATTTGGCAAGTCATTTAACTTTTCTGGGTCTGTTTTTTCATTTATAAAAGGAAAGGAAAGGGAAAGAAAGTAAGAAAGGGAAAGGAACAAACATTTATATAGTGCCTACCTACTATGTGCCAGGTACTGTGCTAAATGCTTTGCAAGTAATATCTCATTTGACAAGATGATAAAATGTCATTCCCACCTCATGAGGACTATTGTAAGGATCAGTGATAGAATATATATAAAACACTTGGGAAAGGAATTATCATTTATACTACTATGTGCCTACTATGTATCGAGTATTATGCTAAGTGTTTTTACAAATATTATCTCATTTGATCTTCACAACACTGGGAGTTAGATACTATTATTATCCCCATTTTATATCTGAGGAAACTGAGGCAAACGGAGGTTAAGTGACTTGTCCAGGGTCACACAGCTAGTACGTGTCTAAGGGCAGATTTGAACCCAGATCTTCCTGACTCCAGGCCCAGCACTGTATCCACTGAGCCACCAGCTGCCTGTAAATTGCAAAGCACAATAAATGTAAGCTTTTTTATATTTTAATTTCTTACATTTACATTGCACACATATGTGTATGCATTTACATATTGATGTGTAAGACAACAAAACATAATAGACAGAAGAAAGACCATCAATCCCTGATGTAGTGTTTCCTGATTTGCTCACGCTGAAAAACGAACAATTGGCTCTTGCAAAGTTGGTTCAAGCTAACTGTAGTACATCCCTGGAATATATGCATATAGCTATATTTGTATAATATGCGTATTTGTAACATTTATCATTTCAGTACTCTACTTAAAAAATCTGTGATCACTCCCCACTATCGACTAAAGTCCTAGTGCTTTATAATTTCCTCACCTATTAAAGGTCCTCTAATATTTAGCCTAAACATATCTTTCTAGAGCCATCCCAGTCACCTTACAATGCTTGGAAAAAGAAGAATCAACAGAAAGAGTCTTGAGACTATTTTTGAAAATTACATTGGAGGGAAGAGGAGAATAAAAGGGGGTTAGAACTGCTGTTTGCAGTGGATGGGATGATAACCACAGATGAAAGTGAGAAGGCAAAGATGCTCAGCTCTAATTTTGCTAATATTTTCTCTGACAAGGAGAATCACCTTTGGACTAGAAGGGACAAAACAAATAGGGAATTGGTAACCAAGATAAGCCAGGATATGGAGGGCCTCTAGCTGCCCTTGGTGAATCTGTGATATGACCCGTATAAACAACATTTTCAGTGCCTGAAAGAACCAGCAGATGTGAGATGTAATTGTTGAGTCACTCTCAGTGATATGTGAAAGACCGCAGAGATTAAGAAAAGGCAGATGTGGTCATGATTAAAAAAAAAAAAAAAAAGGAAGGAAGGAAATGGAATCTGCTGACTCAATGCCAGCGATATTGACTTTGATTCCTGGAAAAAATTCTAAACTGTCTTATATGAAAGAATGATTGGTAAACATCTAGAAAAGGAAGTCATGATAGAGAGTAACTTGGTGCAGTGGGGAAGAAGGTTGGATTTGGGAGTCAGAGGACCCAGGTTTGTGTCTCAGTTTCGCTGTTTACCTTGAGCACAGTCACACTTCTCTGGGCCTCAGTTTCCTCATCTGTAAAATGAAAAAGTGAGTTTCTTCCAACTCTGAATCGATGATCTTTTTGTTTTTGTTTTTTGTCTTTTTGTTTTCCTTGTGATCCGAATCAGGGACGAGGTCCTGGGTATGTCTCTGTTTGTGTTTGTGCTTCTTCTTTTTGAGGGGCTGGATGGGAATCAGTTGACACTGTTTTGGCCGTGGGTTAGTGTGCAGGTGGAAGCCCTCCAGCATGGTGCCCGTGATAGAGTTGAAAGACCATAAAAGGCCGGTGTGGCTTTTTCAAGGAATATACTAAGTGTTTTTAACTTTTCGGTCTTGCTCAATCATTTTTCAGTCATGTTTGACTCTTCCTGATCCCATTTGGGGTTTTCTTGGCAGGGAGACTGGAGTGGTTTGCCATTTCCTTCTCCAGCTCATTTTACAGATGAAGAACTGAAGCAAACGGTGAAGTGACTTGCCCAGGGTCACACAGTTAATAAGTGTCTGAGGCCAGATTTGAATTCATGAAGATGAGTCTTCCTGACTCTAATCTCAGTGTTCTATCCACTTTGCCAACTAGCAGCTTTTTTTTTTTAAAGCTTAGTAAATGCTTGTTGAGGGCAGCTAGGTGGTACAGTGGAAAGAGCCCTGGAGTCTGGAAGACCTGAGTTCAAATCTGGTCTTAGACCCTTACAAACTGTATGACTCTGGGCAAGTCACTTAACCTTTTTTGCCTAGTTTCCTCATCTACAAAATGAGCTGGAGAAGGAAATGACATCTTTGCCAAGAGAATCCCAAATGGGGTCATGAAGAATTGGACATAAGTAAAATGATTGAACAATAACAACAACAGCAAATGCTCATTGACTTGACTTTTTAATATAGTTAATAAACTGGAAAATTGGGGGAATGCTATAGATGTATAGTAGTTTACCTAGGTTTTATCAGGGTATTTGATAAAAAGAAAATCCTCAAGCTATTCTTGGGGACAAGAGAGAAGTAGGCTAAATAAGAGTATAATTAGGCAGATTGGAGTTATTTGAATGACTGGCCCTAGAGAACAGACATTAATAACATGATGTAGTTTGGAAGGAGGTCAGCAGTAGAGTTCCCTCAGGGTTCTCTTCTTGGCCCTGTGCTGTTTAACATCTTTATCGATGATTTAGATAAAAGCATACATATAATACTCATCAAATTTAGAGATGGAAAATAAGTCTAGAGGGACGGTTAACAGATTTGACGACACAATCAGTTTTAAAAGATCTTAAGAGGTTGGAATTTTTAGCTAAATGGAATACAATGAAATTTAATCAAGGACAATGTTTAAAAATTGACATTACAGATAAAAGACGGGAGAGTTATGTGATTAGTTAGCAGTTTGTCTGAAAACAATCTGTGGATTATAGTAAACTGCAGCTTGATAAGAATCAATAGCATGATATAAACTGTAAGGAAGCTAATATGATGGGCAGGCTGCATTCAGAGATGTAGAGCACCCAGGAACAAGTTGGTGATAATCCTACCATACTCTACCCTGGTCAGGCCACATCTGGAGTATTGTGTTCAACTGTGGGCGCCATGTTTTAGGAAGAATACAAACTAATAAGCCGGAGAGTGTCTAGAGGAGGTCTAGTGGACTGATGAAAGACCTTGAGTGAAAGGTTGAGCTGTTTAGCTTGGGTAAGAGAAAGAATGATGGGGATGGAGGGGGTGGGGTCAGGGGATGGAAGGAAGCATGATAGCTATAGTCAAGGATTGTGATGTGAGAGATTGTATTTGTTCTGTTTTCCTCCTGAGAACACATCTACAATCAATGGTTGAAAGTGGCAAAGAGACAAATTGAGGGTGTATCTAAGGGAAGATTTCTTAAGGATGAGCTTTCCCAAAGAGGAATGGGCTGCCTCCAAAACTGGTGGTTCTCCTCAATAGAGGCCTTCAGTGAAAGCCTGGAGGACTACTGTCAGATATGTTGTAGAAGGAATTCCTTTTCAAATATGGGTTGGACAAGATGGCCCCATGATGTTTCTTCTGGTTTTTTATGTTTTTGGATGATGTGACAATTCCTTTCTTACATAGAATGCTCCAACCAAACTAGATGCATCTGTCATTATTATTCTGCCCTCTTCTTTGCTCAATCGTGCCTGGAAGAGATTCCTTTTACCCCCATCTGGGACTGTTGAAATCAATCCCTTAAATGAAGGTTTAGCTCAGGTGTTGCTATCCCCCTCATGAAGATTTCCCTTATCCTGCCCCCTGTCCCAACACCCCTACATATGCACACACACACATACACACAGAGGAATCTCTCTCTTTTCTCAAATTTCTCATATTACTTTAGACTTTCCCTTTTCCTTACCACAATCTGCCATATGTCATAGTTATTTGTGTACATACTTCCTCCTCACTATTAGATTATGAGCCACTTGAGATCAGGAACTCTGATAATTTCATCTTTCTATCCTTAATGTCTTCTACACATAGGCCCCTATGGTTAGTGTGTTGAACTTGGAGTCATAAAGAGCTGGGTTTTAATCCTGTCTCACACACTTATTAGCTGGGTGACTCTGGGCTCAAACACCTAAACTCTTTTCATCTCAGTTTCCTCATCTGTAAAATGATAGAGTTGGACTAAATGACCTCTAAACTCTAAATTTATACATTACACACACTCTCTAGTCCCTTTCCCTTTCTGTTTTCTCCCTGAACTACTCCAGAACAAGGCAGTGAGTACAGGCTGAAGCAATAGGCTGAACTTCATTGAGGATTTTTAGGCCCCATTATTCCTTTTGATGGTATAGGATATTTGGGGGGTAAAGTGAAGCCCATGGCAGTGACTGGGGAAGGAATCTAAAGATTAGTTAGTAGATTGGGGCTCCCCACATGCCTGTTAGAATTGTAGCCCGAGCTTAAAACATTCATTGGGGTTTTTTTTAATCCATTGTGGACAGGAAGATAAGCAGGATTCTATCATGATTCATCTTGTTGCCTTGACACAACCTCTCTCATGTTACCCCTGCTTGCTTCTAGGTACATCTGCTTGTTAAAAGTTGTTGGGAAGAAGACCCAGAGAAGAGACCAGACTTCAAGAAAATTGAGAGCACCCTGGCTAAGCTATTTAGGTATGAGTGGTATTCCTTGTTTTCTTTCCAAGAAATTCAGATTGTTTCCTCATCTGTAAAGTGGGGCTAATACTCACCCTGCCTCTCTGCATGGGTTGTTACAAGAAAAGTTCCTTGCAAACTGTTAAGTGCTATATATAGCAAAGGTTCTTACCAGGAGGATACTGGTAAGTGTTAAAATCTGGCTCTTGGGGGTGGGTGGGGGGAGAATGTATGCATGACTCTCTCTCAACATTATTTAACATTTTCTCCATCACTTTCTTAAGTCTAGACAATCTACCAAACAGTAAATCAAGCCCTGATTTGTAGTAATTGCCAATTTCTGAAGTCTCTAAAAATTTAACAATCAGCTCTTTATTTTTATTTATTTATTTATTTATTTTTGTTTTGTTTTGTTTTTAGGCAGTTGGGGTTAAGTGACTTGCCCAGGGTCACACAGAACAATCAGCTCTTTAAATGAATAAACAAAGTAGAACACAACCCTGCGTTTAACCAACTATTACTCTGGTTTATTCAGAGAAAAATATCCTATTTTTCTGTATAGGAATTCTTACCTATTTTGTAAAAATGATGAATATATTTCAGAGGATTAGACTCTGAAAACATAAAACCACAACTTTTCTGTCTATCACTTTTGCAAACTTTAATCACTGTATAAACATAATGATGCTTTAAGCAGAACCCAAGTATATTTAGAGTTGATTTCAAGGAGTCTTAATTACTCAGTCAGTTCTACATCATCTTCCCTAGCTATTCTGAGACCAATGTCAGCAGTCAGAGTTGTACAAGGTCAACAACAGGATGTTATGCAAAAGTTATGCAAAACAACAGATTTCACATGACCTCAGAGGAGGACATATTCTTGTTTATATATCTATGTGTGTATGTATCTTGGATACCAAACTCTTAGCGAAGAAATGTTACAAAATTTTTTTCCCATTTGACCATTTCCCTTTTTATATTCTCTGTGTATTAATGTTGTTAATGCAGAAGCTTTTTAATTTCATGTAATTAAAGTAATCCACTTTATTTTTTGAAATTGCCTCTCTCTCTTGTTTGGGTAAGAACACATCTCCTACCCATAGGGGCCAGAAGTATATGTTCTGCCTCTCTTCTTGGCATTGATCATTTAAAGGGATTCATTAAGCAATGAGATTCCTAATTGTAGGCCATCCCCTTCCCTGACACATCTCTCACCAACTAGACTAAAGCACAGAGAGTACTTTTTTTACTTTTTAATCTCCTGTACTATCTTCCCCAATGCCCTGCCCACATTCAATAAAGACTATCAAGCTGACTTAAGGCCCTTAGGACCTGCTCACAAAAATAAACAAACCTACCCATACTTCCCACACTTCTCAGTATAATAGAAATGTTGAACCCCAGGTAAGCATTAGTAGCCTAAAAAGACACATAGAGGATCAGATCTATGTGCTCTGTTTTCAAACTGGATTTAAAAATGTTTTCCTTGTCATCAGTATGCTTCGTTTAAAGACCTTAGACCTATGGACCTGTGCAAATTAGCATGGCAGACATGGCTCTCATATGATTCCACCCCAACTCCTACTTCTGGTCTTTCCTCCTGTGATAAAATAACTTTTCTTTATCTTTTCTACAGTAATTTTCACAGTCAAAACAGTGAGAGCTACATGGACACCTTAATCCGAAGACTTCAACTCTACTCTCGAAATCTGGAACACCTGGTGGAGGAAAGGACCAAGCTATACAAGGCAGAGCGGGACAGAGCGGATAGACTTAACTTCATGTTGCTACCCAGGTGAAATGAGGCTTCCTGCTAGTGTGGTTTCCCAGCATTCCATAGGTGTGCTTCATAGACTGTCACTAAGCTATGCTTCAGCATGTCCTTTAGGGGTTCTTTCTGGTTCTCTCTCTTCTCTTCTCTTCTCTTCTCTTCTCTTCTCTTCTCTTCTCTTCTCTTC
>NW_020951209.1:280472-404534 GCF_900497805.2 Vombatus ursinus
TCTCTTCTCTTCTCTTCTCTTCTCTTCTCTTCTCTTCTCTTCTCTTCCCTTCTCTTCTTTCTCTCCCCTTTCCCACATGCAGGTACCCCTCACTCTTCTTCAGCTCAGCAAGTCCATGGATATCCTGCTATAGGTAGAATGCCTATCCTATTTAAGCCATGTTCTGATTCCTTGGAATGTTAAAGTATTTAGAGTAAAAAATAAAAAAAGGTTAAAAATCCTTTAGTGGGGGAATAGATAAAAATAAAAATAAATAATAAAAATCCTTGAGCAGGGTAATGGGAGAGTAACAAGAAGAGAGGAGATGTGCTGAAGAAATGGGTTAGAAGCTGGGTTGCAGAGACAACCAGCTGATGGCCTTCATTTTATAAGGCTGTCTTACAGACATGCAATAAGAGATAGGATTCAAGGGTGAGTGCTCCAGATGGTGAGCTAGGTACTGCTTCAGCTCAAGAAAATTATAAAGTAGTTAGTATCTAGATAGAAGTTGATGAGTGGTCAAAAGAAAAAAAAGAAACTAATTATTTAAAATATTTACACTAACAGATAAAGACTGGGGCAGAAGAGCTAAGAACTGTGTATAAGCCTTAAGGCAATCTCTAGAGGAGAAAGAGAATTAACAAAGTGACATTTGCCAACAGAGTAATGCTGAGTATACCCTTTATAATCCGTGTAAACTCTGTGGGTCTTTATCCCAACAGGCACATGCACTGGCAAATTGAGTTCCCAGAGAACAGCTATATTGGACAATTGCATCCTCAACTATTTTAGGGCCCTAGGGGTACCCTAAAGGGTTAGGAGGGTTTTTCTAATGCTATTGGCTCAAGCCCCCATTCTGGTGTGTGCTTACCCATCCTAATATCGATCATCAGTAATTGTTGCCCTATATTATCTAATCAAATATCAAATAGGTTTTACAAAGGCATATATATTGAAAAGATATAACAAAAACAAAGTCCAAAATAAATTTGTTCTCCCCCCCACAAAAAAATCCAAAGCACACTGTCACCTTTACTATCTGGGTCTCTGAAAGAGTGAAGGCTTAAACTCATAGTGGTTGCAGCAAGTCTCTCTAATGAAGTATTCATATCCAAGATATTTAAGAAAATGATTCAAATGTATTAGACTGAGACCCATTCCCCAGTGGATAAATGGTTAAAGCATATGAACAGTTTTCAAAGGAAGAAATCCAAATTATCAACATCCATGTAAAAATGCTCCAAATCACTAATAATTAGAGAAATGCAAATCGAAGCAACTGTGAGATTATACCTATCACTCACCAGACTGGCAAAAATGACCAAAGCTGGAGGGACTGCAGGAAAACACTAAAGCGCTGTTAGTGGAGGTGTGAATTGGTGAAGCCATTCTAGGAATCAATTTGGAACTATGCCCCAAAAGTTTTTACATGGTTCATATAGATGAATGTATACACACACACACATATGTGCTCTGTCTTCAGGGACCTTCCATTCTTCTGAGGTGTGAGTTGGGTTATAACCTGCACTCTGGTAAGGAAATAGAAAGTGTTATAAAGTAGTTCAAGATAGGGAGTGTGTTGATACTGGGGGAAAGAAGAAAGGCCTTATGAAAGAGATGTCACCTAAACTGTGCTTTGAAAAAAAGCTAAGGGGTAGCCAGGTGGTGCAGTGAATAGAGCTCCTGGCCTGGAGTCAAGAAGACCTAAATTCAAATCTAGCCTTAGACACGTACTAGCTGTGTGATCCAAAGATATCATATATGACTAGGTATATGCCTCCAAAGAGATTAAGGAAAAGGAAAAGGAGTCCATATGTATAAAAATATAACAGCTTTTTTTCATAGTAGTTCAAAACAGGAAACCTAGGGGGGAATATGCTCACAGATTGGGGATTAGCCAAATAATTTATGGTTTATGAATGCAATGGAATATAATTATATCATAAGACAACAAAATGGACAATGTCAGAGGAAACTGGGCAGACTTCTATGAACTGAAGCAGAATGAATTGAATAGAACTAGGAGAACAATCTATTCAAAAATTACAATATTATAAAGAAAAACAACTTTAAAAGACTTTAGAATTCTGATCAATGTAAGGATAAATCCTGATTTCAGAAGATGAAATACCTCCTACCAGAGAAGCGATGGACTTAAAATGCAGATTGAGAAACACATTTTTTGGACAAGGCCAATGTGGGAATTTGTTTTGCTTAACTATGTATATTTGTTCTGAGGGTTTTGCTTTTATTTTTTTGTTATTCCACTGGAAGAGGGGGAAAGAGAGAGAGAGAGAGAGAGAGAGAGAGAGAGATAAGTACATGTTAATTAGAAAAAAATAAATTAAACTTTCAAAAGAAACAACAAAGCATTTACCAAATCAAGTTCACTTCTGAATTCCATTGCCAATGGACAGAGTTGCTCCATTGCTTGGTGGGCAGAGTATCAGCAATGAATGAAATTAACTGCACTCTATTCAAAGTAATATCTCAATATTACAAGCAATGAGTGGGTGATCAGTACCTGGACACCCTAACAATGCCTTGTACTTAGAAGCTTAAACCATTGACTAATGGTTTTCAATGTTGGACTTGAGCAGGGTCATATTCACATAGTAGAGAACTAATTATGATATATGAATGTAGTGGAACATGATTGTGCCATAAGAAGTGATGAAAAGGATGAGTTCAAAGAAATCTGGGAATATACACTCCACACTTTTAGATGAATGTTCTATAAAAATTGTCCCTGTCATACCTCCTTGGTAAGTACCCCTTTTAAAAAACTAATAAATTATGGCTACCTAATTAATAATGGGAAGAATACTAAATGGGGACTTATAAAAAACAGTAGAACTAGATAAACCACACCAACCCATCAGCTCAGTAATAGCTTTTCTTGACATTAATGCAAATAGCTTATGTTCTCCTTGACTAGAAAAGGAGGTGAGCAGGTAGTACAGAGTGAGATATAATAGATGGAATGCACAAGTGCTAAACTAATATCTATGAAATAGTAAAAGAAATGGTAAAGGACAATAGCTTAATCTCCTATGGAAGATTTATGTAAAAACATGAATAATAATCACACAGTACTTTGTACATATTAGAAACCTGACAAATATTTATTGAGTTAATGCAAAGGTATGATGGGTTGCTATTGCACCACTGAAGGGAACAACCACACCAAAGATATGAGTTCATTGCAGCATTGCTAATAAAGTAGGACTCTGTGACTAGTCTTTGTTCTACTCTCCTACCCACTATCTAAGGTGACTCTGGTCCAGTTTCCTGAAGGCTGACTCAGCACATGAAATACTATAAGTATGGCCTGCTATATGACTAACCTTCTACTTTTCCACTCTCATCTCTATTGCTTAGATATAGTAAGGATCAATTGCCTTGGTACGCAAGAGGTCCCATACTCTTCAATTTTATCATTATAGCCTGGGTTCTCCCAATGACTGAATTTACTGTTTAAAGAAACCAAACATTTTTTCCTTCAACCATATTTTTAAACATTCATGACATTCAAAACTAATTTTTAAAGAAGATAAAAACACAGCTATCTTAAACAATTTAATATTTATGGCTTAAAGGTGACACAAATGAAACTGCTTAGGAAGTCAAATGTGTTCTGGTTTTTTTTTTAACTCCAGTAAAATTGGACAAGAATTTTAGTTTGGTCTAGATCTTATTAACAAATTAAGAACACATTTTTTCCTTATAATCTTATAAAGGACATTCTGGCTTTGAATGTTTTCTAATTCTTGGTCAGTGAATATACTTTTAGACAGTGTTTTGTTCATGAGACAGCTTGATGACGCAGTGGCTACAATGCTAGAGTCAGGAAAACCTGAGGCGGAATCTTGCCTTAGTCACTTATTAGCTGTGTGGCCCTGAACAAGTCACTTAACCTCTCTCAGCCTCAGTTTCCTCATCTGAAAAGGAGGATAATAATAGCATTTACCTCATAAGGTTGTTCTAAGGATCAAATGAGAAACCACACATAAAGCACTTTGTAAACCTTAACCTGCTAGCTGTTATTGTTACTATTATTTAGCAAACCATTCATGATTTTCATATATTTAAAGTTTGCGTAAGATATCAGTTGATGTAGAAGTATATAAGAGAGTATTGTGTATTTGATATAATGTGCATGTATTAATTATAATGTTCAAATATCAAGCTATTGGACATTATCCAGGCCATATACACCTTCACATGTTCCACACATGTACACACACATATGCACATGTTTATCATTTCTCTTTAGTTCCTTATTGTGAGTAATGAGGCAATTGGGTTCATTAGGAATCCAACAATCTAGATTTATTGGTACATATTACAGATTTGTTGCTGCTACATGGCAATGGTTTGTGGGAGAAAAGAATAAATGGCTGAAACTAGAAGCCCTTCTCTTTGTGTTCTTTCCCTTCTTCAGGCTAGTGGTAAAGTCTTTGAAGGAGAAAGGTTTTGTGGAACCTGAACTGTATGAGGAGGTCACAATTTACTTCAGTGACATTGTAGGTTTTACCACCATCTGCAAGTATAGCACCCCTATGGAGGTGGTCGATATGCTCAATGACATCTACAAGAGCTTCGACCACATTGTGGATCACCATGATGTCTACAAGGTAACAGTCTTTTTTTTTTTTTTAATATATGAGGCAATTGAGGTTAAGTGACTTGCCCAGAGTCACACAGCTAATGAGTGTTATGTGTCTGAGGCCGGATTTGAACTCAGATCCTCGTGTGCCACTTAGCTGCCCCAAGTTCTTCTTTTTTTTTTTTTTTTAGTCAATTGAGGTTAAGTGACTTGCCCAGCATCACACAGCCAGTAAGTGTCAAGTGCTTGGTCTGAGGCCAAGATTTGAACTCAGATTCTCCTGACTACAGGGCCAGTGCTCTATTCACTGCACCACCTAGCTACCCCAAGGTAACAGTCTTAAAATACCCTTAACAAGGCTGAATAGATCGAGAGAAGAGGATCAATATGTATGGTGAAGACTGGTTGTCTTCTTACTTATAGTATTTTTCTTCCTCAGAAGAAGGAATTTTCCCAATTTTTAAAAAAGAAGTGGGAGGGGGTTGGAGGATACAGTCTGTAGATTATAAATTGATGTGCTTGACTTCTAATCTTGAATATAAATGAACTCTAAAATGAATTATTAAAGTGTGTTACCCTTGTAGCCAAGATGGACTAGGCAACAGTATAGTTAGGTGGATTCAACAATGGCGAAATGACCAGAACCAAAAAGTTGGCTGATGCAATTTGAAATCTCTCCTGGAGTGCAAGGAATATGTCCTTGTCCGATTGTTGTTTGATATTTTTATCCATGACATGTGAAAGGAGGTGGAATGCTTATTAAAGTTTTAGATGGCATGAAGTTGGAAGGGATGTCAGCTAACACACTACTAAGAGAATCAGCATGCAAAAAGATCTCTAAAAGTGATAAAAGCAAAGTCTTTCAAATGAGATCAATAAATCAACTTCACAATGTGGGAAAAGTATGGCTAAGAAAGCTGGTCATCTGAAAAAAAAAAGGATCTGGGATTTTCTCAGACTGCAAACTCAACGTGAGTCAGCAGTGTAACATGATAACCCTAAAACTCATGAATACAATGAGCTTTTTTATTGCTTCAAAAAAAAAGATATTGTTCATAATGAGGGAGGTGATAGTCCTACTGTACTATGTCTTGGTCAGACCACACCTGGATAATTGTATTCAGTGCTAGTTGCAATGTTTTAAGAAGGATATTATCCACACATCTCTAGAGAAGGGAAATCAAGATGGTAGGGGACTAGAGATGAAGATAGGTTGAAGGACCTGGGAATGTTTAGCTTGGGTAATAATAATAAAAGATGGAGCAGATCACAACTGTTTTCTTCCCCACCCCCCAATAGTATTTTATTTTTTTCAATTACATGTAAAGATAGTTTTCAACATTCACTTTTATAGGATTTTGAGTTCCAAATTTTTTTCTTTCTCCCTCCCTTCTCCCTTCCCCAAAACGGCATGCAATCTGATATAGGCTACACATGTACAATCATATTAGATGTATTTCCACATTAGTCATGTAGTGAAAGAAGAATCAGAACAAAAGGGGAAAACCACGAGAAAGAAAAAACAAAACAAAAAAAAGAGAAAATAGTATGTTTTGAGCTGCATTCAGACTCCATAGTTCTTTCTCTGGATGTGGATAGCATTTTCCATCATGAGGCCTTTGGAATTGTCTTAGATCATTGTGTTGCTCAGAAGAGCTAAGTCTAACAAAGTTAGTCGTTGCATAATGTTGCTGTCACTATATACAATGTTCTCCTGGTTCTGCTCACTTCACTCAGTATAAATTCATGTAAGCCTTTCCAGGTTTTTCTGACATCTGCCTGCTCATCATTTCTTATAGAACAATAGTATTCTATCATATTTATATACCACAATTTCTTCAGCCCTTCGCCACTTGATGGGCATCCCCTCAATTTCCAATTTTTTGCCACTACAAAGAGAGCTCCTATAAATATTTTTGTACGTGTGGATCCTTTTCCCTTTTTTATTATCTCTTTAGGATACAGACCTAGTAGTGGTATTGCTGGATCAAAGGGTATGCACAGTTTTGGCATCATTCCAAATTGCTCTCCAGAATGGTTGGATAAGTTCACAATTCCACCAATAATGAATTAGTGTTCTGATTTTACCACATCTTCTAAAACATTTATCATTTTCCTTTTTTGTCATATTAGGCAATCTGATAGTTATGAGGTGGTACCTCAGAGTTGTTTTAATTTGCATTTCTCTAATCAATAGTGATTTCAAGCTTTTTATATGATTATAGATAGCTTTATTTTCTTCATCTAAAAACTGCCTATTGATATTTTTTGATCATTTATCAATTGGAGAATGATTTGTATTCTTATAAATTTGGAAATTGGGCATTTATCAGAGACACTGGCTGTAAAATTGTTTCCCAGCTTTCTGCTTACCTTCTAATCTTGGTTGTATTGGCTTTGTTTCACAGCTGTTTTCAAGAGTTTATAGGTCTGTCTTGTGAGTGATTAGGCAATGTTTGCTTAACCTCAGGGACAGAACTAGGAATGATAGGTTGAAGTTGCAAAGAGGTCTGGACTTAAGGAAATAACTTCTTAACAACTAAAGCAATTGAAAAGCTATTGAGCTGAAACCTGTCTCTTCCTACCTGTCTGACCTTCAGTCTCCTTTTCTAGAACATCCTCCAGGTCTTCTCTCCCATCCCTTGATATACTGTATACCTCTGTTATGGGCACTCTCTTTTTCTTTCTCTACATACTCTCTCTCTTGGAAATCTCATCAGTTACAAAGGATTCAAATATTATCCTATACAGATGACTCTAAAATCTATATATTTTGCCTTCATATCTCTCCTAAGCTCCAGCCCGCCATCACCAGCTATCTGCTAGACACCTACATCTGGACTTCCTATAGGCATCTGAAATTCAACATGTCCAAAATGATCTTTCCTCTTAAAATACCTTTTCCCTAACTTCCCTATTTCTGTGAAGGACATCACTATCTTTATTGTCTCCCAGGTTCAACATTGGATGAACTAAAAATAAAAATAAAATAAAAGGATGCATGCACTCGATAACAATATCAATCTTGAGCTAATTTTTAGGAAAAATATTAGAATCTCTAGACTAAGAAGTGTAGAAATAATAATATTGATAATAACTGATGTTTATGTGTCACTTTAAAGTCTAGAAAGAACATTATATATATTATATCATGTCAAAATAAGAACTGTTGATAAGAAAATGATTCCCAAGTATGAACTAGTATTTGGAAAATGGTCAATGCTAGAGAATATGTTTTTAATATACTCTACCGAGTGGGGTGAGATAAAAAATGGAAAAAAAAGAGATAAATTTCAATGAAGGAAATAGAGGCTTTTGGGAAGTATTTCCTAATTTTTCTCTCCTGAGGGAAGTGGTGGAAGGCTAGTTGTTGAAATCACATAAAATTATTCTGTCCAATTCAGTATTTATATAATAATCATCATCAGAGTATGTGGGTGATTTATATTGTTAATTAGTTCACTGTGCAGTTAAAACACATGGGAACTGTTTTATTATTCATCTAACTAGATTAAATGACATCCTAGAGAAATTATTGTAAGAATGTTCTTAATCTGGTTCCAATAAGATAAATTGTATCTTCTCAAAGATAATTCTCACTAGTAATGCAGTGCCATGCTCATGGTAAACACTCAGTCCATATTACTGATGATGTAAAATGACTATTGTTACATTAATTTCTGTGATTTTCCAAGGAGTAAGATAGCTAAAGAGAAAACTATTTCCACAGGTGGAGACCATTGGAGATGCCTACATGGTTGCTAGCGGGTTGCCAAAGAGGAATGGCAATCGACATGCAGTAGACATTGCCAAGATGGCTTTGGATATCCTCAGTTTCATGGGATCCTTTGAACTCCAGCATCTTCCAGGCCTCCCTGTGTGGATCCGCATTGGAGTACATTCTGGTATGGAATTAAAAATTACTCCAACTAGGAATAATGCTTACTTCTTTGTATGAACTAAGTCACTAAGGAGAAAGGGTTTCCAAATGTGATCTCTGTACCAGTTTGTCATGAATATTTTGTTATCTCTTAAAATTCTAAGGGTACTTAGATTTCCAGGAACTGTCAGATGTGTCTCCTGAGTGTAAGGACTCCTGGGCAGGTTTTAGTTTTTCTCATTTGAATCCTTTCAATCACCAAGTGAGAGAAGCCAGCTTTTGAGACAAACCACCCCATGTTTCAACCTCATTAAGTGACTTGAGATTCTATTGCCTTTTTCTTTTCTCTATTTCCCCATATATTCTTTATGGTGACATCATCAAAATATTTTTGGAAAGATTGGATTATTTAAACAAAACAAGCTAAGCAAATTCCATGATGAGGGGGCACTATTGTTCCTCCTCCTCATAGTAATCTTACAAAAATGTAGATCAGCCCAGAACAAGGGTTTTTCACCTTTTTGTTTTGTGTCTTAAACCCCTTCAGCTGTCTGGTGAAGCCTATGAACCACTTCTTAGGATAATGTTTTTTAATGTACAAAATAAAATATACAGGATTACAAAGGAAACCAATCATGTTGAAATAGTTATTTTTTTTTAAAGTTCACAAACCCCAGGTTAAGAAGCCCTGATCTAGAAGCCACTAACCTATGACCTAGGATCAGCAAAAGAGACTAAAACCACCAAAATGCCTGAGTATAAGAACAGTCGGCCAAACACACAAAGCTAAAGTCATCTGTGGCTGCTGTACTTTGGGCTCTGTAGTGCTCTGATGCCAGCAGCTGGAGCTGGGCAGTAACTTAGGAAGGTAGTAGGCAGGAGGAAAGAAAGAAGGTGGGACTTCCAGCCAGTGCTAAAACAATGGACTATGTCCCAGATGCACAGTCAGCATGAAGATGCCACCTTCATCCTTCTTCCATCATCACAGAGTGCCAAGACTAGCTGCTTGGGCAAAATGTCTTTCCTTTTCTCCATTTCAATAAGCACCCAATTCAGTCTGCAAGTTGATGCTCTAAGGTATTTTCCTCTTTGGTTGTCGCTTTTCCTTGCAACATTTCTATCTATTGCTGTGTCTCATTTATCCTCACTGTTATTTTGATTAGAGAGGCCTTTGGTATTCATTTTAGCCACATTATACTTGTTAAAAAAGTCATGTATGATGTGTATGATGAGATGTGCTTCAGATCAGCAGTCCTTTAAGGATTCCACCACCCACAGCCACATAAACTATGGACCACAGGAGCTTATGGCCACCAGAACATGTGTCTCAGTGGGAGCTTTTGAGTTCTAGACCAAAAGTGCCCCCTCCACCTTGATCATGCTGAAAGCACTCACAGGGGATGCAAAGGTGACCTAGTATTCTACTACCTACTATCCCACTCTATCCATACCACAGCGGTCAGGTGGCCCTGGTACGGTATTCTTTAAAGATCCATTCATTGAGAGGTCTGAAGAGGGCTTCAGTCTTGTGGTTATCACTGAGTGTACTCCTAGGTATCCCAGGTGTATAACTTTAAAGCATTATAAAATGGTAGTTATTATTATTATTATTATTATTATCAAACCCCTGAGGCTTGTTCACTGTCTAGCAGATCGTGGGAGTGCATCTGTCCAACGCCATTGATGAGAGAATTGATTTATATCCACACTTGCACAGAAGGGTTCTTTTCCTTGTAGCCATTATTTATCTTTATCATTGCTTTATCATTAGTAATAAGAACAAGATGATAAATGAATTTGCATTTGTGTAGCTTCTTTTATTCAAAGCTCCTTTGAATCTCAAAAAAGCACTATGACGTATATGTGACTGGTATTATTATCTCCATTTTATGCACAAGGACACTGGGACATAAAAAGGTGGCAATGACTTGCTTAAGGTCACACAGCTGGCTCTTGGCAGGACTGAGGCTCCAGACCTCCTATCTCCAGATTGCCGTGCTGGAAACTTTCTGTTCTACCCTGTTATCTTCAAGTTTGTTTGCCCTATTTTTCTTTGTTTTCTTTTTTTCTTTTTTTCGGTGAGGCAATCAGGGTTAAGTGACTTGTCAAGGGTCACACGGCTAGTAAGTATCATGTGTCTGAGGCCGGATTTGAACTCAGGTCCTTTTGACACCAGGGCCAGTGCTCCATCTACTGCACCACCTAGCTACCCCCTGTTTGCTCCATTTTTCAAGTGGGAGAGACTTAACCTTTGTATGTACCTAGGAACAGATGGAAGTTTCTGGAAAAGGAGGCAAGATGGGAAGAAATCTAAAATTACCTTCTTCAAGAAGCAGCAACTTACTTATGTCAAATTAAATTTTTTCCTGAAGTAAAAGTGTCTTACCAATTGATGAAAGAATTTACCTAGTGTTTGAAGGCAGATTTTTTTTCTTGGTAGGGGATGGTGGTGATTGTTTTAAATCTATATAAGAACATATTCTTTCCAGGATGAGACTATGCAAACAATATTAAAGTCCAAAACCACTGAGAAAACCAACCAGAAAATTAAAAATAGAAACATGAGGAACCTGAAAAGTTAATTGCATTTGGTATTTTTTCCCGCTGTCATTGCTTAATGAATACCTGATTTTGCTATTCCTGAGTTAATTTTTAACTTTTAAAACTCCTTACCCTCAAACATTCCAAACGAATATTTGACTGCTCAGCTGTTTTACCCCCATCTGGCTCTCTGCACCGAATCCTTTTTGTCCTTGGCAGTTGGAATGGAGCATGTAGGCCTTGGAAGCGCACAGTGGGGGCACTTGCTACAGATGCAACTACCAAACCCCAGGTGGCGCAGGTCAGAAATACCTCATCCCATCCATATGTAGCCTTGCGGTCTAGTGCCCTTAAACAGAGGCCCATGCATGGAAGAACCCCTCTCTTCCCATACAGGAATGACCTCTGTCCTTAAATCCCCCCCATGATGGTCAACCTAGAAAGCCAACACATTGAGAGAGAAGAAAGATGGCAGGAGGGAGATGTAGGCTTTCAGCATGGTACAAAGGAAAGGGTCCTGGATTTGGAGGTGGAGGTCCTGGGGCCAAATCCTCGTGTGGCTTCCTGAGTGTACCACTGCACCATAATGATTGTGAATCCTTCACTTCTTTTTTGTTCCTCAAGTTTAGAACTCTGACTTAAATGTGAATTCTTACCTTCAAGGCTAAATGTGTTCTAAATATTGCTAAAAAGCAAATTTTGGTTAGTGTCTACAGAGAGTGAAAAACAAATATGAAAGTCATGTAATTAGGCATCCATTTAGACTGGTATTTCCAAGACTAATTGTTAAAATAAGGTTTTGTGTTTTAATTAGGTCCATAGACATATGAGAATAGGCCTGAAATCCTTGCCCCTGGTACAGAATGCAAAACTTCGAAAGGGCAAACATTCCCTTACATGTTATGCTATTCAAGGGTAGAATTCATAGTCTGTAAGAAACCTCAGAAGCTACCCAAGTCCAACTCCTCTTTTTACAAATGAGGAAACTGAGTTTGAGAGAGGGTAAGAGACTTGCCCAGGGTCACACAGTTAGAAAGAGTATGAGCCAAGATTTGAACTCATGTCTTCCTGCTTTCAAGCCCAGTACTTTATCCGTTGTGCAGCCTAACTCCCCTCACTTAAAAAATTAACTTTCAGGACAAGATCTTAGCAAATACCTAACACATGGATTTACTAATTGTTCTTGCCTTCCCAGACATCCATTGAAGGCAAGCCTCATTTAGTGCTCTGCAACCTCCTTCGCCTCTTTGCAATGATAAAAAGTGTCTAGCCCTGTAATGAGCATATTCTATCAGACTTAAGCTGCACCGTGTTACATGTTTCAAGTTTTTTTCTTCTTTCTCCTCTCCTTTTTCAGGCCCATGTGCTGCTGGAGTTGTTGGAATCAAAATGCCTCGCTACTGTCTGTTTGGAGATACTGTGAACGCTGCCTCAAGGATGGAATCCACAGGCCTCCGTAAGGCTAGAAACTGGCTTTCACTGTGGCCTGAGTATCCACCAACAGAGTAGCATTGTAGAAAGAGCAGAAAATTAGTATTAGAGATAAATAGGACAGTGAGATGAATATCCTTTTCTTAGACTGAAAATTATACTCTCACATATAAAAACTTTTTCCCCTGACATCAGTCACGTTTTTCATCCTGGATCATGAATGATGAGATAGGCATGAAAATGAGCATTGGTCCATAGGATCAGAGAAAGTTTAATGGTGAGTAGGCCTAATGAAAAACTGAATATGTTCCATCTTGCCTTCCTATCTCCATTTTATTTGTTTATCATGTAGATTCACACTAGTGAGGGAAATATAAGTCTATTAGTAAATAGGCTTATAGGCAGATACTTATATAGGAATCATCAACTCATAAATACACCATGTTCCAAAAATTCAATAGTTTTCCAAATATTTTCCCCTAGAAATGACGTTATAAAGATTCCCTAAGTCAACCCAGTCTTTGTGACCTGATTTGGGGTTTTCTTGGCAAAGATAGTGGAGTAGTTTTCCATTTCCTTCTCCAGTTCATTTTACAGATGAGGAAACTGAGGCACACAAGATTAAGTGACTTGCCCAGGGTCACACAGCTATTAAGTGTCTGAGGCCAGATTTGAACTTAGGTCCTCTTAACTCTAGGCCTGGCACCCTATCTACTATGCCACCTAGCTGCCCAAAAAGTCAGCCTACAAACACTTATATGATATATTGTGCCTACTCTGATACATAAGTATTACTCTGATGCCTCTTTGTGTTATGTAAACAACTCTGGGTTCTTGAAGACTATGACACCAGAGCATAGGCTCTAGAAAGCTAGACAGGCTTATAATATAGACCCGGTGATGGTATGCCTGTCTTATAGGCAAGGCTCATTACTGAGTTGGCTATGTGTAGGATGATAAGTTTTTCAACCATGGTGATATCAAGTTGCATCAGTGGAGGGTGTATCCTGGGATGAAATAGCAGATCTTTGAAAATGATGAAGTATCTGAGCTAAACAGAACCAATAGTTCTGTAGAATTATTCTACCATTTATAACTTTGTTGCTAAGGAGCAATACTTTCCAGGTTACCACTAGGAATACAAGGAACACATCTACCATTTCCCACTCCCAAAGATACATACTTCTCCTCATCCTCTCTCCCTCTCTCCATACATACAACTGAAATGAGTATCACTACTCTTCTCCCTTATTTCTATTGATCTGAGTTGTTCTGGGTTTTTTTTGAGAGCTTTGGGGCTGAGAGATGGCCTCTTAGAGTTATGGAGATGCTTGGTCACATAGGGGTCTGGAAGCTGTGGGTAAGGGTGAGAGCTCCAGTGGTTTCTTGGGAAGGAGTGTGGTGTTCCAGGAGCAAAGGGAATAGGAGAACTGAGACTCTGGTAGCCACTGTTACCATGTCATCTGACAGGGATGAAGTAAGAACTCAGGTAGGAGGGGTGTATGGGGTCCTTCCAGTGTTGCATTGGTAAATGGTAAATTGGTAAACAATTAGCTGTCCAGAAAAAAAATGTGCATGCAATACTTTTACATTTAAGCTACATTATTAAAATGTTCCCCATCACATTCTTAAGTCTCGGTTAATAAAATCAATCAGCAAAATAATAAACCAAGCCATGAACTGTAGTATTTGTCTGAGTTGTATATGCTCAAACTGAAAGACTGACTCTCATAAGCAGGACTCCGGCCCAACATTTGATCTTCCAGCTACCATGTCCCCAAGAGGAACAGGGTCTCCTTAACTAAAGGAGAAAGGGTTATGAGGATATAGTGCCTTCAGGGAGCTTTCACAGCAGCCACTGGCTGTAGTTATAATGGAAATCGTAGATCAATGGGACATAGATGTTAATAGGGACCAGGAATAGTGACTTGGATGTACAACTTAGAATTCATAAATCAAGTGTCCTTCAGCACGGATTCTATACTGCTTCAGCCTGATAATGAGAAGTGTTGCAGCTAGGTGGCCCAGTGAATAGAGGATTGGAGTTGGAATCAGGAAGACTCATCTTCATGAGTTCAAATTTGGCCTCAGATGCTTACTAGCTATATGACCCTGGGCAATCCATTTAACCCTGTTTACCTCAATTTCCTCATCTGTAAAATGAGCTGGAGAAGGAAATGGCAAACCACTTCAGTATCTTGCTAAGAAAACCCCAAATGGTGTCACAGAGAGTCAGATATGACTGAAAAATAATTGATAATGAGAAGAGTGGTAGAATAGTCACTTATACATGGTAGAAACCCAGCAAATGTTTGTTATTGATGATTATGAGAGAAAGCCATGGTTCAGTGGAAAGAATGTATTTGAAATCAGAGGACATAGGTTTAAAATACAAGTCTGCTATTTAATATCTGTGTAACTTTGGGGAAGTCACTTAACCTTGTCTGGGCCTTAATTTCCTCATCTATAAAATAAAAGGGTTAAACTAAATGACCTCTAAGGTCCCTTCCAAGCCTTAATCTATGAATTCTACAATACTATTATTATAATAGAAGGCTATAGAGTGGAAAGAAATGGTTTTAATGAGGGGGCTCCTAAAAATTGGATAGGTCAAATAAGATTTGTGCTAGCAATTTTTTTGTGAATTATGTATGAGGTTGGTTTGGGAGATGTTAGTTTTAAGCTTTTGTTGAATATTTATAATGGAATTGGTAATTATATAGCAGTGGTTTCCAACTTAATTGGGACTCTGGCTTCTCATTGTTAGTTTTTCATATGAGTGAGAGCAGAGAGCAGGACTTGAGAGAATTGAACTCCTGTATGTCCTATAAACATCTCAAACAAATTATGTCCAAAACTGAAATTTTTATCTTTTTCTATGGACTTGCCTTCATTTCAAATTTCCCTTTTTCTATTTTTCTGTTCACTATCCTCCCAGTCACATAAGTTTGTAAATTTAAAATCATCCTTGACTCTTCCTTTTCCCTTCTCCCACATAACCAGTATATCACTAAGTCTTGCTAGTTCTCCAACCACAATATCTCTCATCCTTATTCTCTTCACTCAGGCCACCACCCTAGTGGAGTTTCTTGACATTACATCATAGTGCAAACAAAGCCAAAATCCCAAGTTCCCTATCCCAAGCTAGGACACGTCTACTGCAACTGTGGACAAACGTTCATGAACCTAGGAGACAGTGATTGGAAACATTCTACAGAATAATGAAAATCATTTGCACTCCCATGTGAAAGGATGTGCTTTAAGTAGGTCACAAAGTCTCTTTTTAAGAAGATACCTAAGATAATAAAAACAGTTGAAACATATTGCTAGAATAAGTGAGAACGCATGTGGCTATGAAATTGGATTCTGATAGAAGTAATTTAATTTTGCTTTTTCCTTTTTAGCTTTGAGGATTCATGTGAGTGTATCCACTATAGCTATTCTGAAGAGGACCGAATGCCAGTTTCTATATGAAGTGAGAGGAGAAACTTACTTAAAGGTAACAGATATAGAGAAACACCAGCCACTACTTTTGTTTATTTTAACTATATTTAGAAATATTTTCATCTGATACCTCTCAAGCCCCAGAGTTGAGGAAGGTAGAGACAGAATCTAACAACTTTTCCCCAATTATCCTTTCTACCTTCTCCTCACAGATTAACGATCAACGTGAGAAATGTCAACTTCTTAGTCTTGTTTCAATTAAGTGGTCTCAGATTTGGTTTTAACACCATGCAATTCTTTTTTTTTTTTCTGGGTCTACATTCAGGGGCTGATGAGAAGGTTCTATTATTTCCTTCACATACATATCAATACCTTCCTCTTTACCTTTCAGCCAGAAGAGGTACATCCTCCCAAATGGGAATGAAAGAGGCAAAGGAGTATACTGATAAATATTTAACAACCAGTTGTCTAAAAATTGTTTAATCTCCATTATTAACATTTTCTCCATCACTTTCTTAAGTCTAAACAATCAACAAAATATAAATCCATTTGTTTGTGGATTTGTAAGGCATAAATTTACACTGAAAATGTAACTACCTGCTCTCACAATACATTTGTCTCTAGCATAGCCCTGGAGGGTTTCCTGGGGTAAGGGAGGGAGTTTGGGCTAGTGAAGTTAGTGATTCCAGCCTTCATCATCTTAGTTACATGTTCCTGTTTCCTCACTTCTTGCCCTTTACATAAAACCATGTCAGCATTCTGCTGCTAATATTATCTGTCTTCTAAAAAAGTATGTTGTTGCCTTATATTTTTATATCACATTAATTTCTGAACTTCCTCTTCCCACTGTCACTCAGTGATTCTACCCTGATAAAAAAGATTCTTAAAAAGAATATAATTTTATAAAAGCAATCAACACACTAACCATGTCTGACAGCATATGTGTATGAATGTATGTATGTACATATACAACATTCCAACCAAAGGAAGGCAGTACATTTTCTCATGGCTTCTCCGGGGCCGACCTTGGTCATTATAATCACACAATATTCTGTTTAATTTTATTCTTTCCATTTACATTGTTGTAGTTATTGTGCCTGTTGTTTTCTTTGTTATGCTTATTTTACTCTTCGTCAGTTTATATGTGTTCCCAAGTTTCTCTGCATTTCTCATATTTATCATTTCTTGGGGTACAATAATATTCCATTTCATTTATATATGATGATGTGTATATAAATCACATTCCCCAGTCATGGAATTAGAACCATAGAATTTAATAATTGTGAACAAGTTGTGGTGTATGATTGTTTTGGAATACCACTGTGCTATAAGAACTGATGAGCTCAACGATCTTAGAAAAACATAGAAAGACTTGCACAAAATACTGAAGAGCAAAACAAGCAGAAACAAGAGAACATTGTATACAGTAACAGCAATATTGTTTTAAAAACAGCTTTGAGTGACTATTATAAATACACAAATTAACTCCAAAGACCTATGAAGGAAAATGCTATCTGCATTCAGAGAAAGAACTGATCAATGGAATAGGTATAGAATGATTTTACATATATATACATATCTGTGTCTAATGGTAGCCATGGGGGGAGGGAGAGAAGGGGAAAAAGGGGAAAAGAAAAAGAAAAAAGTTACATGAAAACTGTATTGTATATTTAAAAGGAATAACAAGTTGTACATAATAGATTTGCTGCTAAATGTACAATCATCTTTTTTTATTATATTATGTTATAGAAATGCTTGTTTTCTTCCATAAATTAAAAATAAAATAAATAAAGCTTTACAAAATTATGAGGAATCTTCTGTGTGCCTCTAGGCCACTAGAAGTGTCCTTTTAGTTCAACCCATATGAGGAAAAGAACTATTATGACATATAAAATAAGGGTCATCTAGCCTCTATTTGAAGTCTTCCGATGAGGTGGAACCCACTGCCTCATACCTATTCCACTTTAAGATAGCTCTAATGGTCAGAAAGTTTTTCCTTAGAACAACCCTAAATTTGCCTTTTTTCACTTCTACATATTAGTCCTGATTCTGTTTTTTGGGGCCAAATAAAACAAGTCTTATCTCTCTTTTACACCGTAGCCTTGATGACCCCTATAATCTTCCTTCTAAGTTTTCTCTTCTCCAGGCTAAATAGCTCCACTTCCACTAGTCCTCATGTGTCATGGTCATTGTTTAGATTCTGATGGTTCAGAGTGACTGTAAATAGCAATTGTTTCTGTTCTGGCCAGAAATCTTGAGGGTCTTCAAGCCCTGCCAGATTGATTTTAGTATTATCATTATTATTATTATTATTATTATTATTATTATTATTATTATTATTTACTAGGTAAAAGAAGCCATTCTTTGCCTCATTTTTACCTGGTCTTAATCACTGAATGGACATTGCCTCAGACAAATTAAGACCTGGGAAAGACCTTAGCTTAAAAAGGCCAAGGTCTCTCACTGCACTTAGGGCCATCTCCAGTCATCCTGATCTATATCTGGCCACTAGACCCAGATGGCTCCAAAGGAGAAAGTGAGGCTGGGCTGGTGACTTTGCACAGCCCTCCCTCACTTAAATCCAATTCACTTGCAAGTTATGACATCACCTTGCTGATATTGTGGTCCTCCTTGAGAATGAAGGACAAATAACATGTCATGTACTCGAGGTACTTTTCCTCCCTTGATCATCCTAATCACTTTTTTCTAGATGCTCTCTAGCTTATCAATATCTTACAATACCCCAAACCAAATATGATACTTCAGATATGATTTGACCAGGGCAGAATACTGAAGAGCTGTCACCCTATCTCTGGAAGCTATTTAGGAATGTAAATGTTTCACAATCAGCTCTCAAAAAATGTATACATGACACACTTTAAAGTTTAATCTGTATTATTAACATTTTTTCCATTACTTTCATAAAAGAGTTCAGGGGTGGGAAACCTGTGGCCTCAAGGTCCTTAAGTGTGGCCCTTTGATTGAATCCAAACTTCATAAAACAAATCCCCTGGAAAGAGAGCTGAATTTGGAGTTAAGAGATGTGAATTCAAATCCCAGCTCTGCTACCTACTACTTGTGTGATTTTAGGAATTCTACTTTGCTTCTCTGGGCCCCAGTTTTATAATCTGTAAAATGAAGAAGTTGGATTCAACAACCACTAAGGTCTAAATCTATCAATCTATGAGTCTATTGTTTGCTAATCTGCTTTCAGTTTTCCCAGAAGTTACCATTAAACAAGGAGTTCTTCCCCAAGTAGTTTATGTTCTTGGGTTTATCAAACATTGAGTTACTGAGTTCATTTTTTTTTAGTTCTTGCTTTTCTAGTCTGTTCCACTGTTCTTTTCTTTTTTTTAAATCAGTACCAAATCGTTTTGATAACTACTGGTTCTTAGTATAGCTTGAGGTCTAGATGTGTTATTGCTCCTTTCTTCCTTTTTTTTTTTATTATTTCCCTTGAGATTCTATTTAAATCTATTCTTCTTCTTCTTCTTCTTCTTCTTCTTTCTTCTTCTTCTTCTTCTTCTTTCTTCTTCTTCTTCTTCTTCCTTCTTCTTCTTCTTCTTCTTCTTCTTCTTCTTCTTCTTCTTCTTCTTTTTTGGTGAGGCAATTGGGGTTAAGTGACCTGCCCAGAGTCACACAGCTAGTGAGTGTTATGTGTCTGAGGCCAGATCTGAAGTCAGGTCCTCCTGACTCCAGGGCTAGTGCTCTATTCAATGTGCCACCTAGCTGCCCCATCTATTGTTCTTCTAAATAAATTTTGTTACTGTCTACTTTTTAAAAGTAGTCCCTTGGGCACCTTGTGTGATGCCATGGTGATGCCGTGACTTGCAAGTGAATTGAATTTAAGTGAGGGAAGGCTGTGCAAAGTCACCAGTCTCACTTTCTCCTCCAAAGCCATCTGGGTCCAGTGGCCAAATATAGATCAGGATGACTGGAGATGGCCCCGCCTTGGGTACCTTAACACATAGTTGATGGACCTGTGAATTGGCATAGCCATTCTAGAAAGCAGTTTGAAACTCTGACCCCAGTCACCAAACTGTGTTAACCTTTTGATCCATCTATACCTCTACTATACCTAAAACCCATTGAAAGAGGAAAAGGACCCCTATGCGTACAAAAAAGTTTTTTTAGAGCAGCTCTTTTTTTGTAGCCACAAAGAAATTGAAACTAAAAGGGGTAGGTGCCCATCAGTTGAGGAATTATTGGACAAATGCTGTTGTACTATAAGAAATGACCAAACGGACAGGTTTAGAGAAATCTGGGAAGATGTGTATGAATTGCCTTATTCCATCACTAGCAATGTATCTCTTTTCTGTCTCATTAGGGAAGGGGAACGGAGACCACCTACTGGCTCACAGGAGTTAAGGACCAGGAGTATAGGTTGCCCACACCTCCTTCTGCGTAAGTTATAGAATGTGGAATAAAGGACAGGAAGAAAGGGAAATTGGACTATTGGTTCTTGAGTCTAGACCAGCAGTTTTCAAACACTCAAACTTTTTGGTCTCAGAAATCATTCATAATCTTAAAAATTATTGAGGATCCCAAAGAGCTTTTATTTATGTAGGCTATATTTAACAATATTTATTATATTAGAAACTAAAATGGATAAATTTGAAAAATATTTCTTAAATCATTAAAAAATAACCATAATAAATCCTACTGTATATTAACATAATTTTTTATGAAAAATACCTATATTTTCCAAAATAGAAAAAATTTTCATGAGAAAAGTGGTATTGTTTCACATATTTTTGCAAATATCTTTAATATCTGGCTTAATAGAAGACAGCTGGATTCTTATATCTGCTTCTGCATTTAATCTTTTGCTATATGCTATTTTGGTTGAAGAAAATATGGCCTCACACAGATAAGTAGTTGGAAAGGGGAGGAATTTTTAAAAGGCAAATAACATTTTAGTATTATTATGAAAAAAAGTTGTGCTCTCAGTGAAAGGTTCTTGGGGACCCTCAAGGGTTCCTAGATCATACTTTGAGAAATGCTCTTCTAGACTTTACTATGTATAAGAAATTCAATCTTTGACGGCTTCTGTGGGCAGGAAAATAATATATCAGACATGAGTAGACTACAAAACTTCACTACTGGGGCTTCTTGGGGGCCTGTTTAGGTCTTTAATCGTATACTATATTCCTTTCTAACTTCTGATGAGGCAAAAAATAGAGATATGAAAACTTCTGGTGTGCCACAAGAGTTATGAAGCTAGTTTCTACTTTTATGCCTGGAGAAAAATTCAACTGATTAAGGAGTAAGAACTCTGCTCTTATCTCTTCCATCCTTGAATCTTCAGGTCCTACCTACTCTTGGCTGAGGTCACTTGTGGTAATACTTTGTTTTATACCTACAATTCAAACAGCAAGATCACCTGGGATGTCAGCAGGCTTTCAGGCCTGGGATACACTGGGGACTTTTAAAGTTATCTAGAGAAGCCATCCACCTAGTAATTATGAGCAGAGCCTAGACACCAGGGTTTCTGGCATTTTGAAAATCTTTGAGTATGTCCAGAATTGAGGTGACAATTTCTATACTTCAAAGACATTTAGTAATTAAGGGTGTCTAGGTTTCTCAGCAGTTTGGGTAGTGACAGAAACTGTAGCAAACATTCTGATAGCTTTTTCCTTGGCCTTTGACAAAGAAAAGGAATTGACTTTTAAACACTAGGTCAACTCTATGAGAGGGACTAAAAGCCCCAAATTAAACCAGACTTTCTCACTTGCCCTGAGATTAGCTATATAACCTGTGGCCAAGATAGGATCATCTCAAACTCTTAGAATATTCCTATTGCTGTGAACTAAGCCTGCATTTGCCTTTGACCAAAAGGTTCAAGGTTTGTGAATCAGTCAGTAAACAAGCATTTTTAAGTACCTACTATGTACCAGGTACTGTGCTAAGCAATGAGGGTAGTTAGAAAGACAAAAAACATCCCCTGTTCTCAAGGATTTCACAGTCTAATGGGGGGGGGGACAATATACAAACAACTATGTACTAACAAGCTATATACAGGATAAATTGTGGATAATAAAGTGGGAAGGTACTAGCATAAAAGAGGATGGGATAGGGTCAGCTAGGTGGTAGTACAGTGGATAGAGCACTGACCCTGGAGTCAGGGGGACCTGAGTTCAAATCTGTCCTTAGACACATAACACTCATATAACATATGACTCAGGGCAAGTCATTTAACCCCAACTACCTTGCCAAAAAAAAAAAAAAAAGAGGATGGGGTAGACTTCATGTGGAAGATGGGATTTTATACAGAACTTGAAGGAAGCCAAAGAAGTCAGGAGATAGGGGTGAAGAGAGTGAGAATTCCAACCTTGGGGAACAGTCAATGACAATGCTTAGAGTCTGGAAAGGTTGGAAGGGGCCAAGTTTTAAATCAGGGTCCTGGCTATTCATCTACCTTCTTTAAAATCAATAAGCACTTATTGAGTGCTTACTATGTGCCAGGCACTGTGCTAAGCACTGGGAATATAAATAAGGGTTAAAAAAACCCAAAAAACAAAAACAATCCTTGCCCTCAAGGAACAGTAAAGCAGAGGAAGGTTGATAAGGTACCAGTGTGGGAGCATGGTAGAGAAGTCAGGAAATTCAGGAATGGAGTTGAGAGAGGACTGAGGAGTGAGTATGGCTGCCCTAGGCACTTCCTCAAAATGGAGGTTCAAAGAGGAACTCACCAATTGGAAGAGGGGGTTCTCATGGTAGAGGACACTTCCAGGGTGAAAAGGTTGCTGGGAATGGTGGAGAATTCCACAGAATGAGAAGCTGAGCCAGGAAAGGTTATGGTTTTAGCCCTTCCAGCATCAACATATACAAAAACAGTTCAACTTGGTTTTTATTCTTGGCAGGATGAATTGGGTTTTTGCTTTGCTTTGTTTTTACAAACCAAACCTATTTCTACTGGAGTTGATTCTATTCAAAGGAAACAACGTCTGGGGGAGCCCTGAACAGTAAAGCCCTATACAAACATAAAGTAATCTATATTTTACACTCAAGAGTGGGCACCATCATTGGTTGTAAAACTTATTTTACAAGGCAGAACTACCTACGACAACCCTGGAGCAGAGTAATTATCTATATGAAGATTGCCTTAGTTTCCTCATCTGTAAAATGAGCTGGAGAAGGAAATGGTAAACCACTCTAGTATCTTTGCCAAGAAAACCCCAAGTGGGGGGTCACAAAGAGTCAGACACCACTGAAACAACTCAACAATAACAAAAACTACATATGATGGAAAGAGCTGGGTGGATGGTGTTCTCCTTTAATGTTTCAATGTTTTCCTTCTTTCCAGGGAGAATCAGCAGCATTTACAGGCAGAATTTTCCAACATGATCATTGAATCTTTGCAGAAGAGGCAGACCCAAGGTTTACCAGACCGGAAACTAAGGCGTGTGGCCAGCTATAAAAAAGGCACCTTGGAGTACTTGCAGCTAAACACCACGAATGATAGTGACACCTATTTTTAAATCTAAGCAGGTGCTAAGACCTCCTTCAAATCAGAATCTACATACGCAGGAAATCTTGTTTATCTTGGAAGTTTGTCTTGTCAAGAAGACTCTAAAGAAATAGAAAAGACAGAGAAGCTTTCTATATCTTTTTGGTCATCTCCTTTGGTGTCTTCTATGAGTGAGATTCATTTCCTTAGTTGACATAACTATATGTTGCTATGTGACCTGAACAATTTCTCACTGAACTTTATACCTGATAGGAAGGAAAGATAATTGTATACTGGAACTCAAGGATATTCCACTCTTGTGGGGTTTTTGTTTCTTTTTCAGATGGCTC
This sequence comes from Vombatus ursinus, assembly GCF_900497805.2. Taxonomy (NCBI): domain Eukaryota; kingdom Metazoa; phylum Chordata; class Mammalia; order Diprotodontia; family Vombatidae; genus Vombatus; species Vombatus ursinus. The sequence goes on from NW_020951209.1 coordinate 304,157, forward strand.
TTTTTCTTGCTATTTCCATTTTGGTTTTTTGTTTTTTAATTGTCATGATTATATTTTAAATAAGTTATCTCTGTAAGATTATCTTTGACTTGTAATTTTTGGAGGAAATGTTTTATTCTATTTGATAGGAATGAAATAAAGAACTTGTTTGGTTCTATGTATGGGCTTCCATATATTTGATCCACTTTCCTAAAACAAGCAATTCAATTATCCTAGGAAGGTCAAAACTGATGTTGAAGTGTGTGACCTTCAAGTAAGTCATTCTAGGTCTCTGGGCCTTGATCTTCTCATTTATAAAGTAAGGGCATTTGAGTAGATGATTTGTGGGTTCCCTGTCAAGGGCAGTTTCCTCAGTCTAACAGCCCATTGGTTCAAGTTCGATGTTAGGATGAAATGAAGCAGGTCGTTGAACAACTAACAAAATGAGGTGTACTTCTCTCTAACATAGAAAGGATAATCAATGAGAATGCTCCAACACTTAATTGTCCCTTCTCTCATCTCCATATGGAAACATAACTAGTCAGCAGGGCAAGGTGTGGGGGCTTGTGGTCTTGGTATATCCACCAAGTCTGAAGATCTTAGATCCCATAAAGATGGGCCTTTTTATGCCCTTAACGTGACTGTAAAGCCAAGCCAAAGGAACCTGGGCTATTAAGTTCCCAGGAAAGCCTTGTCATCTTTTAGGGGAAAACTAGCCTAACCTATGTTGCATGGAGAGAGGAGAACCCTGGCTTTTTTACATTTACCCTCATAATCCTATGGTTCCTCTCCTGTCCCCAGGCCATTATCCTTTCAATTTGCTGGTCTCCAGCTCTTATAGTCCCAAACCAGCTCATCAGCCCTATTAGGAGGGAAGAAAGGAAACAAGCATTTATTAAGTTCCTACTGTGTGCCAGGAACAGTGCTAAGCAATTTGCAAATTTTGTCTTATTTTATCTTTACAAAACAAACCTGGAAGGGAGTTGCCATTATTATCCTCATTTTACAATTGAGGAAACTGAGGTAGACAGCAAAGTTTAAGTGACTTGCCCATGGTCACACAGAGCTAGTAATTAATTGTCAGAGGCTGGATTTGAACCCAAATCTTCCTGACTCTAGACCAGTGCTATTCACTGCACCACATTGCTAACTCTATTGCAGTCTGACTTTGTCGAACAAAATCTAGTTGATTGTAAAATTAGCATCCCAGAAGTACGCATTTACATATTGCCTATATTGGACACATAAAGCATGTCTACAACAGCAAGGAAGCTGGCTATATTGGACACATAAAATATGTCTACAATATCAAGGAAGTACTAAACACATAATTAGAGCTGGGGTGGAAAAGCCTCATTTATCACAATGATGACTAAACATTTGCTTTCTAACTACCATGCTGTCAAGTTTTTATTTTTTATTTTGGCATATATTGAGGCTTGGTATCTGCAGTGGAATCACTTTTGGTCAAGGAAGATCTGAATTTTAACCTTACCTCTAAACCGATTAGCTGTGTGACCATGGTCAAGTGAATTAGCTTCTCTGAACCTTAATTTCCTCATCTTTAAAATGGGGATAAAAATAGCCCATCTTTCTATCCACTGAGCCACCTAGCTGCTTCATTTTACAGATCAGAGGATCACAGATCTGGAGGTAGAAGAGACGTTGGAGGCCATCTATTTATCAATGAATTAACTAGTATTTATAAAGTACCTTTCAGGCACTCTCCTAGGCACTGGGGACAAAGACAAAGAGTGAAACAATCTCTACTCTCAAGGAATATACAGTCTAATGGGGAAAGACAGCTAGTACATATATGATATATACAGAATAAATATAAAGAGGATAAATAAAATGAATCCAAAGTAATTAAATTCAAGGTAGATAGGGAGGGCACTAGCAGTTGGGGAGATGAGGAAAGTCTTCATTTAGAAGGTGGCATGTGACCTGCATCTCCAAGGAAGAGAGGGATTCTATGAGGTGGAGGTGAGGAGGTAGAGAATTCTATGCATGGGAAACAGTCATATCCAAAGGCATGGATGTAGGAGATGAAATGTAGTATGTAAGGAATGGAGAAGACCAAATTGGCTGGATGGAAGAGTGTGAGAGGAAAAGTAGTGTCCAGTGAGGCTGGAAATATAGATTGTGTAAATGAGGCAACTAGGTGGCACATTGGATAGAGCACTGGGTCTGCCATTGGAACCTGAGTTCCGATATGGCCTCCAATACTCATTAGTTGTGTAACTCCAGTCAACTAAGGGGCAAGTTTGAGGCAAACTCTGTTTGCCTCAGTTTCCTGATTCCCTCTCTTTGGAATCAGACTTCTCCAGGAATAAACACAGTCCATTTAAACCCAGAGTTGGAGCCATTTGCGAGAGAAGGGTATTCCTTGGGCAACAAGTGACAGATTTAGAAATTAAATCCCAGGATGGCTTCATGGAAAGAAAGTTATTATCATCTCAATACTATGAATGTGCAGCAATGCTCAGAAGTATTCAAGACCTGCAGTCACTGTTTTACTTTATGTACATCAAATGGCATAGCATCTAAATTCTGAAAGAAAAGGTTAAATGAGTTACAAAAGAAATAGATAGTAAAACTATAATAGTGGAAGACCTCAATTTATCCCCTTTCAGACCCAGATAAATCTAATAATAAAATGAACAAGAAATCAATCAATAAATAAACATTTATTAAAATATCCATTATGTGTCAGGCATTATGCTAACTATTGGGGATACAAAAGAAGGCAAAAGACAGTCTCTGCCTTCAAGGAGCTTATAATCTAACAAGGGAGACAAAATACAAGTATATACAACACAAGAGGGCAGCTAGGTGGCACAGTGGATAGAGTGGTAGGCCTGGAATCAAAAAGACTCATCTTCTTGAATTAAAATCTGGCCTCAGATACTTACGAGCTGTGACTCTGACTTAATCCTTTTTGCTTCAGTTTCCTTATCTGTAAAATGAGCTGGAGAAGGAAAAGGCAAACTACTCCAGTATCTTTACCAAGAAAACATTAAATGGTGCCACAAAAAGTCAGACATGATTGAAAAACTAATGAACAACAACAGCAATAAGCTATATACAAAATAAATAGGAAATAATTAAAGCACTAGAATTAAGAAGGATTGGGGAAAGCTTCCAGTAAAAGGCAAGATTTTAGCTAGACCTTTAAAGGAAGCCAAGGAGGTTAGTAGTCAGAGCACAGGAGGGACAGTGTTCTAAGAATGAGGAAAAAATTTCCAGAGCTGAGAGATGGAGTGTCTTGTTCTTGAAACAGCCAGAAGGTTAGTGTCACTGGACTGAAGAATATGTACTAGAGTCAGGTATAAGAAGACTGGAAATGTAGGAAGGGTCTAAGTTATGAAGTGCTTTTAATGCCAAACAAAGCATTTTGTATTTGATCTTGGAGAAAACAAATTAAAGAGATGAATTGAATTTTAGAAAAGTTAGCTATGCTAGACCTCTGGAGAATATTGAATGGGAATAGAAAGGAATATATACTTTTCTCAACTGTATATGATAGCTTCACAAAAATCAATCATGTATTAGGGCATAAAAACATCACAAACAAATGCAGAAATATTAAACACACCTTTCTGTCCATAATGCATTAAAATTATATTTAGGCTTTTGAATTAGATTAAATAGATTTGAATAGATTAAAAATTAAATGGAAACTAAGTAACTTAATTCTAAAGATAGGTCAAAGAACAAATCATAGAAACAACAATTTCATCAAAGATAATGGCAACAATGAAACAACATGCCAAAATTTGTGGGATGTAGTCAAAGCAGTACTTAAGGGAAAAATTTATATCTCTAAACACTTACATCAATAAAAGAGAGAAAAGGCAGATCAACAAATTGGGCAAGCAACTAAAAAAAAAAACTAGAAAACCAACATTTAAAAAAAAACTCCAATTAGACACTAAAATAGAAATCTTGAAAATCCAAAGAGAAATCAATAAAATTGAAAGTAAAAAAAAATAGACTAATAAATAAAACTAGGAGCTTTGTTGGGAAAAAAAACCCCAAAACAGATAAACCATTGGCTAATCTGATTTTTAAAAGAAAGAAGAAAACCAAATTACTCTTCTAAAAAATGAAAAATGTGAATTCATAAGTAATGAAGAAGAAATAAAAGCAATTATTATGAGCTATTTCACCTAACTACATGCCAATAAAACTGACAATCTAAATGAAATGGATGAATATTTACAAAAAATGTAAATTATCCAGATTAATTAAATAGGAAATAAGATGTTTAAATAACTCTACCTTTAAGAAAAATTGAACAAACTATAGATAAACTCCCCAACAACAACAACAACAAAAACCTCAGGACCAGATGGATTTACAAGTGAATTCTACCAAACATTTAAAGAACAATTAAGAACAACCAATTTCTTTTTTTTAATTTTCACATTTGTCATGTTGTAAGGAAGAATTGAAACCAATAGAAGGAACTACAAGAAAGAGGAAACAAAACAAAACAGAAGAAAAAAAAAAGAGCAAATAGTATGTTTTGATCTGCATTCAAACTCCATAGTTCATTCTTTGGATGTGTATGGCATTTTCCATCTTGAGACTTTTGGAGATGTCTAAGACCCTTGCATTGCTGAGAAGGGCTAAGTGTATCAAAGTTAGTCATTGCACAATGTTGCTCTTACTGTGTACAATGTTCTCTTGGTTCTGCTCACTTCACTCAGCCATCAGTCCACACAAATCTTTCCAGGTTTTTCTGAAGTCTGCTTGCTCATCATTTCTTATAGTACAATAGTATTCCATTATATTCATATACCACAACTTGTTTAGCCATTCCTCGATTGATGGGCATCCTCTCAATTTCCAATTCTTTGCCAGCACAAAAAGAGCTGCTATAAATATTTTTGTACATGTGGGTCCTTTTCCCATTTTTATGATCTCTTTGAGATACAGCCCTGGAAGTGCTATTGCTGGGTCAAAGGGTATGCATATTTTTATAGCCCTTTGGGCATAGAAGAACAATTAATTTCAATACTACATAAACTTTCTGAATAAATAGGTAAAGGTGTCCCATCAAATTCTTTCTATTACACAAATATGATTTTGATACCTAAACCAAAGAGAGTCAAAACCTAAAAACTATTGACCAATTTCCCGAATGAATATTGATGAATAATGAAAAAATTAAATAAAATACTAGCAAAGAGATTACAGCAATATATCAGAAAGTTCATACAATATGATGATTTATACCAGGAATGCAGGGCTGGTTCAACATTAGGAAAACTATAACAATAATGGACAATTTCAATAACAAAAACAACAAAAATCATATGACTATTTCAATAGGTGTAGAAAAAGCACTTAACAAAATGAAACACTCATTCTTTTAAAAAAACAAACAAACCAGAAAGCATAGGAATAGATGGAGCTTCTCTTAAAATGATAAATAGCATCTATGTAAAACCAAGAGCAAGTATTATCTGTAATGGGGATAAGCTAGAAGCCTTTCCAATAAGATCAGGGATAAAGCAAAGCTATACATTACCATAATTACTTTCAATATTTTACTAGAAATGCTAACTATAACAATAAGATTAAAAAAAGAAATTGAAGGAATAAACAAAGGCAAAGGAGGAAACAAAACTTCACTTTTTGCATATATGATACTTACAGAATCCTACAGAGTTAACTAAAAAACTATTCAAAACAATTAACTTTGGCAAAGTTCCGACAGGTCAAGAGTCTCAAGACTGTAATTGCTAAATAGAAATGCTGTTGATTTTTTTGTGGATTTATTCTGTATTATTGAATCAATCTTCCATAGGCTCATAGAAGTGGTAGCAACAGTAGGGATAATTTTGTCACCTCTTTGTCCATGTATAAGCTTTTAATTTTACTTTGTCTTATTGCTATTGCTAGCATTTCTAGAATTATCAAATAACAGCAAAGAAATAGTGCATCATTGGTTCATTCTGGTATGTATTGTAAAAGCTTTTAGTGTTTTCTTATTGCATACATTTCTAGCTTTTATTTTTAGATATAAACTTTTTTATCGTCTTAAAAAAAAGAGCTAGGTGGTGCAGTGGATAGAGCACCTGCCCTGGATTCAGAAGGACCTGAGTTCAAATCCGGCCTCAGACACATAACATTTACTAGCTGTGTGACCCTAGGCAAGTCACTTAACCCTATTGCCTAGTGAAAAAAGAAAAAAGAGTCCTTCTATGTCTATGCTTTGAATGGATTTAGGCATAAATGAGTAGTACTTTGTCAAAGGATTTTCCTGAATGAATTGCCATTATGGTTTTGGATGTTTTTGGTTTTGATACAAATAATTATGTTGATTATTTTCCTAATAGCAAATCATCCTTGTATTCATGGCATAAATCCAACTTGATCATAGTGAATAATTTTTTTAATGCTATCATCTTTTGCCAGGTTTTTATTTAAAATTTCTGAATCAATATTCATTAATGATGATTCTACAGGGCTCTTTCTTTGCTTTGTTTTCCCCTGGTCTAGGTATTAGAACTTTACTTGTCTCACAAAAAGTTTGGTCGAATGTTTTCTTTCTCTATTTTTGTACAAATAGTACTGATATTAATTGTTCTTTGAAAGTTCAACAGAATTCACCTGTAAATCCATTTGGACCAGTTTCCCCCCCCCCCCCCCCCTTTACAGTTCCTTTATAGTTAGTTCAATTTCCTTTTCTGAAACTATATTATCATTCTTCATGGCAAACCAAACAGAGGCAAACTAAGAATTTAGCGCTTTGCTACACCTCTGTTATCAGTGTTGTACTGGCTAAGAAACGGTTCTCCTATCCCTTCTTTGATTCTTCTCTTTCTCCCACATAGCTAAAAAGGAAGCAACTTCTTTGTGGTCTTTAGCTTTCTTAGGCAACCTCAGCCCATTCTGAACTTTAGAAACAATACCTGTTGATTGAATGAGCACTTCTGGGACTATTCTTATAGGGCCAGGACATGATTTTTTATTTGTCCTCTGATGTCTGCCTTTACTTCTTTTTATCTTCTGCAAATATCTTGTAAAAATCTAAGCTGGTTAGTGAATCCTCTTTAGTATCCATGTTTAATTCTTCAGAGAACTCTCATTTTTCTTCCTCATCTAAATTGTTTCCCTTCTAGTCTTCAGAATTTCCCATGCTCCTGAGCTGACTTCACTTGTTAAATTTTAGTCTAATCAACCAACATGTGTTTATTAAGCCCCTATTTTGTACTAGTCACTCTGCTAGGTGTGACCCAGCAGATAAAAAGAATATTATCCTATCTAGCTTTCCTCTGAACCTTTGAAAATCTGTTCCCTCAAAATCTAGGGCTTGGAGATTATATTCAGCTTTCACCTACTTTTCTACTACAAATTCTAGGAAGGAGCACTGCAGTTGATTCTTCTTCCAAAATTAACATAACTTCCACCCCAGAAATGAGTACCTTCCTAATGATGAGAATTGAAAGAAATTATTATTTTTATCACATTAATAACAAATTATTAAATTAGGATTAAGGTTTTTTCCTTTCTATGTCCTGATTTAGGGACCAGCTCTTATAGGTCATTTAGCCAGTCTCTGAAAGACAAGGCTGATAGATGAGATTGGCTTAAGACTCAGGGTACATGCTCCATCATCTTGGGCAGACCCCATACAACTAGAGACTTTACTTTTGTTTGTAGTGTAAAAAGAATCTAATCTAGGTGTATTCCAGCCCTAAAGCATTGGGCCTATGTGATTGCACTACTTTATTAGAGTCTAGGGGACCCAGATTATGAAAGAGTAAACATAGATTTATTTGTCCAATTGCTGGAGGTGTCTGAGTCTCATGATCAAACCACATTCTCAGCAGGAGGAGCTGAAGACTTTTAGCCCACCTCTTCATTTGAAAGTCTATCCCTAATTAATTGTTCACCAATCAGCCTTGATTTTTACCTGTCGGGGGCACTTCTTTTTCTAAAGGTATTTAAACATTCACGGATCTCCCACTAACCATTGACCACCAATTTATTGATTATTTGTTAGTCTGATTAATAAATTGATTATTAATTATCCAGAAATTCTTTCTCTCAGGCTTTTCATTCATGACAAAATCATATGTGGAAAAGAATCCCCCCCCACCTTAGTTTGTTCATCCACCTGTTGAAGGATAAAGTTATTATTAAAGTAATTCAAGAAGTTATTAGTTGCTCTGGTTTTGGCAAAAAGAGCTCTAAAAGGTGATTGAATAATTAAAGTCCCTTATCCCTTCTATATCATGACTCTGAGGTAGGCTCGTGTCATTTCCCGAACTCTGCATTTTTTTTTTCCTTTGTATGTTCAGATAGTCTATGGTATACTCTAATCAAATTGTTTCTATTTCTCCATACATCAAGCTTTATCCAAATTCCACCATTCCGTGTCCTTCATTTTAAAACCACCTCTCTTTTTCTTTTTCTCATACTCTCCCAATCACTTCTCCCCACCTGTATGCCTAAGAAGTACACCCAGCTTAAGAAATGTCTGTGTTTAACATACTTTATCACAACTGTCAGCCAAAAAAATTATATATATATAATAAAAGTAGGCAAATTTCTAAGAAACATACTTTCCTCATGCCTAGAAGAAAAGACTTTAAGCTCCTATGAAGGAGCCCAAAGGGAAAAATGAAATAATAAATGACTACATTGGGATCTGTGGTCCTAGCATAGAGAATTTCAGTAACACAATATCCTTCTCAACATGCCATTTGTAAGATCAGTCCGTGGCCTTGATCTTGGAATCCTAGGACTCCTGCTCCTCATGGTGCCTGCTTCCACCCACACTTTCACTTTTCCATCTCCACAGAGCTTCTCATAAACAGTCTTCCTCCAGCTTCATGCATCTTATATCTTGTCAGAAGATAGGTTATCCCTCCATTGCTGGCTCCCCTTTAGATTGCTTCTCCTAGACTTTGAGCATTGTCTCTAGTGACTCATCTGCCACCAACGTTGAATTCTGAAACTCACTCCTCTTCAGAACTCCTCTGGCTCTGAGATCCCTCACTCCCTCTGACTGGAGAGGGTAGAGGGCAGGCATTGGAGAGCTCTTCCCAGATTCTTCATTTAAGGAGGGGGCCCAGTGTAGCCACCTCATCATCTCCCATTGGGCTCAAGGTCTTCATAATATCCCAAGCAAATGCCTTTCCATCAATCCCGTTTTCCAGCTTCTTTTTTTGGATTGTCTTCTCCCTTTAGATTGTGAGCTCCTTAAAGGCAAGGACTGGTTTTTTATCTTTCTTTGCATTCTTAGTGCTTAGCACAGTGTTTGGCACAGAGTAGGACTTAATAAATACTGACTGTCTGACTGATTCACTACACGGGGACACATAACCTTTAGAGCTGTTTTTAGTTCCTACTGTCTCCAGGGTTGGCTAGCTTAATTTTCTAAAGACCACCAGGGACATGACCAATCTTTTGCCATCTAAAGGCAAAATGCTTTTCTAGTTCCATCAGAGAAAAATCTTCATACTTCATACATCTTCATATTTCATACTTCATAAGGGGAAAGAAAATAGGATATAAGCAAACTTTCACACATTAACACCTTTTTTCCATTATCTATCCCTTACTTTCTGTTTAGTATATTATTTATACATTATATAATGTTATATATAATACATGATATGTATCATATATTATATATAATAATATATTATTATCATACCAACTGGATATCAACTCCAACTCTCTCCCATTGCACTATCCAGTTAAATATCTGATGTGCCCAGCAAATCAGCTAGGTTACTGCTGGAACCAACTCACACTGTCTGAGGACAATTGTTAAATTTCTAGTGTGAGCTTTTACACTTCAGAAATCAACAAATGCTACAAAACAGGATTAGATTTTTTGTTTTGTTTTGTTGATTATCTAGACTTAAGAAAGTGAAAAATAAAATGTTAATAACACAGATTACACTTAGAAGCATGTCCGGCCTACCATTTTTTTTCTCTTGGAGAGCTGGTTGTTAAACATTTACAAGCGCAGACCTGTATCCACCCATATTTTACATTCTGAGTACTCTGTAGTGACTTGGAAAGGCTCAAGCATTGTCCCTTTGAGTGCTATCTCTAGTGCCTTGTATTCCAGGGTCACCAAGATCCAGGCAGCACAGTACCTAGACAATCCAGAAATTAGTGATTCTTCCATGAGGGTCTAGGCCTGTCATAGCTTGAGGTCTGGAGATTGTGCTTACCCATAAATAGATAGTTATACAATTTAACAGATATCATTTTCCAAAATTCTCATAATTGCCTATTTTGGTTCTTACAAAGGCCAGTCCCAACCCAAAAGCAATAAAGAAAAGGGAAAAAAGAAGCTCAAACTCCTCTCCCTACCCAAGGGAAAATCTTGTCCCAATAGCATTTTCTTCTTTTTTTTCTTTACCCAATAGCATTTTCAACAGGAATAAGGGACTTGGGGTTCACTCTTTTATCTTTTAGTAAGAAATAAAGCCATCCTTAGTGAAAATTCCTCTAGGTCTCTGTAACACATTAGGGCACCCCAAATTTTTCAATGGATTCCTATAATAAATACATAGGACTTTCCAAATGTGGATCTGAGCTCTCTAAGGCAAGTAAGCTAACTCAAAAAAAAAAACAAAAACAAAAACCATACAAAATCAGAAAAGCTTCTAAAAGATGTGGGACTCCCAAAAGGAATTTAAGCACTTGGGGGTTGACTACTTGGAGTTTCTAATGACATCAGACAAATTTATCCTATGAATCTCCCATCCATAAGGATCTCTGATAAGCCACATAATATTTGTGCCATACTAAGGGAAACAGTTTATCTTCACTCAAAAGTAAAAATTTGAAAATCACCATGATTAAGCTACCTTGGTGGGTTCTAGGACAATTGTTACATGCCAGTATTCTAAGGATACAACATCCATACTATTCTAATCAGTTTCCATACCCATAATGGGTTAAGTAATACAGATATCAATACTTAAATACTTTTAAACATGCAAAAGCTTTTTCAAAGAAACTGGCCTTGTAACATACTGGAAAACTGACTAATTATGGTGAAATGAAGACAGAAAAAAATTCATTTTTCTCTATTGGAACCCTGCAATACTGGGCATCCAAGAAGGAAAATACTGGTTGGAGAATCTATGCACTATGTCCCTGAAAATGCATATGGATCACAGCTATATTCAGATGAGAATCTTATAAATGTGATACCATAGTTGGACCTGGGCCCACAACTTTTCCTTAGGGCTTAGGGTTCGGTCTTTTGTGGTAGGAGTGTTGATTATTTCCAGTGTATCTCTTCTATGGTTTGTCTGTACATAATTATTTATGTGTTGCCTACCCTCCTTAGATTGTAAGTTTCTTGAGGGCAAGAACTGTCTTTTGCCATTCTTTGTGTCTCCAGAACTTAGCATAGTGCACTAGAATTAATAAGGATTAGGAAAGAATTCCTGTAGAAGGTAGGATTTTAGCTGGCTCTTGAAAGGAGCCAGAGAAGCCAGGAGGCAGAGGGAGGAGGGAGAACATTCCATGAATGGAGAACGGCCAGTGAAAATGCCTAGAGTTGAAAGAAAGAGTGTGTTGTTCAAACAACATCAGGAGGCCACCAGTGTCACTGGAAGTGACCAGGGAGGGGAGGTAAGGTGTAAGAAGACTTCAAAGGTAGAGCGATAGGGGGGATCCATGTTATGAAGAGCTTTGAATGCCCAAAGGATGTTTTATTTGATCTGGCAGGTGATGATAGGGAGCCATTGTAGTTTAGTGTGTAGGGGATGATATGGTCAGAGTTATGCTTAAGGAAGATCACTTTGACGGCTGAGTAGGGAATAGACCAGAGTGGGGAAAGCCTTGAGGCAGGCAGAACCACCTGCAAGCTATTACAATAGTCCAGGTATGAGACATTGAGATGCAACCAGGGTGGTTGCATCACCAAAGGGAAAAAAGGGGGTGTATGTGAGAGATGGTATGGAGGTAAAATCATAAGACCTTGGCAACAGATTGGATAAGTCCATTGGCTAGAATGCATTCAGAGATTAGTTTAATAGGGGTGCAGGCTTTAAATAACTGTTTTAAGTGTAATACCACTGTCACAGGAACTTAAGTAATATATGGGAGAAGGTTTAGCTTGTTTTGGGGGGAGGAGTAGTTGGACTTCTCTTCTTGCTATATCCTTTTCAGTAAATATTCCTTTTAAAGCTCAATGACATTTGATTGGTTAGATCATACTGGGGCACTGATTGGTGGTATCTTCAACATTAAGGAGTTTATTATCTTTGGCTGGTTAGATGATATTAAAGAGATAACTGGTAATTGACATTGGGGAGAACACATAAGAATGGGGGCTTGAGTCATTATCATTAGAAATACTCCACTGCTCTTCAGAGGTACCCGTAGAATCCTGAGAGATCCTCACCCTGGGGACTTAACTTATCAGTAATCTTAATCACTGAATGGGTGCTGCCTCAGTCAAATTGAGACCTGTTAAAGACTTTAGCTTAAAAAGGCCAAGGTCCCCCACTTCATCCTGGGCCATCTCCAGTTGTCCTGATCTATATCTTGCCACTGGACCCAGATGGTTCAGGAGGAGAAAGTGAGGCTGGTGACTTTGCACAGCCCTCCCTCACTTAAATCCAATTCACTTGCATGTCATGGCATCACCTCCCTGATGTCATGATCCTCTTCAAAAATGAAGGACAAACAGCAGTGGCAAAGTGAGAATTGAAATAAGGACCCTCAGAGTTTGTAAGGGCTCAGGATTTATTTAACACATTTAGAGTCTCTCTGCTGTCTGTCCTTCACTTTCTGTGATTATGTTAAGTAGGCTAGGTAGAGGTGAGAACAAATTCTATTCTCTCCCCCATTAGACTGTGAGCTCCTTGAGGGCAGAGATCGTCTTGTGCCTCTTTTTTTATCCCAAGCATTTAGCACAGTGTCTGGCACATAGTAAACAGGGTCTGACTTGACAGGTCAGATCAGTTTCTTTGAAGAAGCTTTTGCATGGTTGGTGGCTTTTTTTGTTGTTTAGTCATTTTCAGTCATGTCTAACTCTTTATGATCCCATTTGGGGTTTTCTTGGCAAAGATACTAGAGTGGTTTGTCATTTCCTTCTCCAGCTCATTTTACAAATGAGGAACTGAGGGAAACTGGGTTAAATGACTTGCCCAAGGTCACACAGCTAGTAAGTATCTGAGGCCAGATTTGAACTCAGAAGAAATGAGTCTTCCTGACTCTAAGTCTGGTAGTCAAATCACCGCGTCACCTAGCTGACCAGGTTGAATGCTTATGTACTAGTATTTGTATCATTTTGCCCATTATCAACTACAAAATTAATAAATATTTATTGACTGACTACATCGGTTTGCCTTCCTAATTTATAATGCTATCCCATTAACTCATTTATTTATCCTGTTTCCCTTGAATAAGGTACACATATTCAGACTCACATTACAATAATGGGTCTCATTCCTCCATGTTTCAGTGATATCTATGGGATCAAATTTACTTTCATTCATTTCATTTGTTTCAGTCTCCACTGCTTCACTGAATGCAATATGCTCAAGAGGCTTGCCTAGGATCTAAAACTCTGCTTACCCCATCCCTATAACCTCCTCAAGTACTGGCAAAAAGGCTCCAGGCTGTATCCAAGTGATTGCAACCTGTAATAGATCTAGAATCAGCAAGGGGAACTGTCCTTTCTTTTACCTTGTAAATATCTTGCACTGCGTTCTCTAACTACATTACCACCTGTGATGGCAATATCCTAAGACTAATTTTTCCTCAAAAAATATTGAAACCATCCTCAGGACTTAAAGGCCCAGGACATTGACCTAGCTTTCTAGTGCCCTAAGTACGAGGGCATGGTAATGACCTGGCTCCCCTCTCAGGCTCAGACCACAGACCACTATAGACAATACAGAGTCAGGGAAGCTTCACCCAGCTGAATCAATGTGATATCCTTGCTAAATATCCTTTCTTTACTCTGAATAGCCTTCCCCTGCTATGGCTAAATGAAACTTGAGTTAATAGGCTACAAGTGTCTCATTTCATTCTAACTTGAGCTACCAGACCAATCTGAATCAAGTCTGGCTTTTTATACCATTATATATTGTATTATTGAGTTTTTGATCCCTGATGAGCAATGTATTTCAGGATACAAACTAAACAGATAAAGCTAGAACAGAATGTCAGTGTACAATCAATTATCTGTTATATGTAGGAGCAGATAAGATTAATAAGGAAGAGGATGTACAGCAGATAAGATCAACAAGGAAGAGGATGTAGAGAGAGAGGAGGGCCCAGGATAGAACGTTGAGAGAAACCCACAATCTCTTCCAGCTCTAACATTCTATGATTCTTCAGTTCCATGATTCTATGAGTACACAGAAGGCAAAGATCAATGTAGATAAGTGGGGTGGGTTAGGGTGGTGAGCTGAGCCTTGAAGTATGATGTGGTTAGGTAAAGAAGAGTGGGGAGGGCTGAGGGAATGGAATAACTGTAGGAATGGTCAAGGTGTTCCCCAGAGGATGGTGAATGGAGCAGAGTCATTTTAAAAAGTGATGGGGAATAAGTTTGTATAGATGGTATTAGATAATGAAGACCCTTGAAAACTGGGCTAGAAAGCAGGTAATAAGGAAATGCCATTTTGTTTTGTTTTGTTTTGTGTTTTTAACAGATGAGATAAAATAAAAACAGTACTTAGGAAGATTCATTTGATAACCATATATAATTTGGCTAACCTGATATGGTTTTCATATTTCAGAGGGTACAATGGACCATTTCAAAGCTCCATCTTCACATTAGCTAATAAATCATCTGGTATCATAAAAATGGGTCCAATACTTACCAGAGAGATATTTGGAAAGTTATTCAAATTTTTGTTTTGTTTCTCTTGAAATAAAACACCATGAGTATTACATGAGTGTAAGTTTCTAACAGGAGAAATTAGAATCTGGAGTTTTTGCTTCCTAATCTCATTCTGTTGAAAAAAGAAACCAACGATTGTTTAGGGATTATAATATATTTCTATTTTGTGTTCTTGGAAGGTCATAGTTCTTTACGTTTATTGTTTAGTTTCCCGATACAGATTAAAAAATTGTAACATCTCTAAGAATTAGTAAAAGAAGTAGGATTTCGAACAACTGTTTTCTAATTTTTTTTATTCTAGTTCTCATTAAACTGTTCTTTAATATAACACAGAGGAGGACTACAGACCTCTAAAGAAAGGAGTCAGGATCATAGATTTAAAAGCTGGAAGGGACCACCTTAGGGACCATCAGATCCAAACTCCTCATTTTACAGACGGTGAAACTGAAGTCCAAAGTTATATGACTTGCCCAAGAGATTGTGAGGTGGGTAGCAAAGAAATTCCAGAAACATCAAAGGCACCTTAACCTTTTGCCTCTTCTGACCTTTTTCAATGTACCCTTCAGGGAACCACATACAGCTCCCATATGTTATTTTCCTTTCCAACTTTGTTCAGCATCTTCCCCGTTTATGACCAGTTGGGTCCACAGGAGCACAACCATGTTATCTAGAAGACTGGAAACCATCTCATACAGGAATTGGGGGAAGGCACAGGGGCTGTTAAGTGTGGACAAGGGACGACTTAAGGGAGACATAATGATTGCTCACATATTTGGAGAGTTGTCATTAGGTGTTTAAACTTGTTCTTCTTGAACCCAAAGATCACAATTAGGAGTGATATGGTAGAAGCTGTAGAAAGGCAAAATTTATTTCTTTATAAGGAACTACTTCCTAGCTGTCCACAAGTGAAATGGAGAGACTCAGGACATAGGGAGCTGCCCATTTTACTGCAGACATTGCCTTTGTCAGGAATGTTGCAGAAGAGGGTCCTGCTCAAGTTTACATTGGACCAAATTGTTTGTGTCAGAGGACCTGGGTTCATATCCTGCCTCAGTCAACTTTGTGACTTTAGTTATGACCTCTCTGGGACCCAGTTTCCCGATCTGTAAAATGAGGGATCCTGGACCAGATGGCCTGTAAGGTCCCTTTCGGCTCTAAATTTATGATACTATGTATTCCAAGGGCTAGTTAACTGCTTCCCTCTTTATGAATGGTCTCTTTAGCTCGATTTATGGTTACCGTTTCATAATTATCAAACTCGTTCTGCTCATCCTATGCTATGCAAGTTAATTTTATAATCTAAAGGAAAAGCCCTCAAGGCAGTCACATATCAGTAGATAGCTGTGAATATAAAAAATGTTAGCTATTTTAAAACGGTGATTTACAATTGGTTTCTTATTTAGTGTTCTCATTGTGCTGTAGGAAAGAAGACTGGGGAGAGTAGG
The DNA here is from genome assembly GCF_900497805.2 of Vombatus ursinus. Taxonomy (NCBI): domain Eukaryota; kingdom Metazoa; phylum Chordata; class Mammalia; order Diprotodontia; family Vombatidae; genus Vombatus; species Vombatus ursinus. The sequence continues at coordinate 320,432 of NW_020951209.1, forward strand.
TGCCCAGTCTTTGTAGGGCAGGACCTTAAAGAGATCAATCAATCCACAAGCATTTGTTAAGAATCTACCATGTGCCAGTCTGAGGATTCAAAGACAAAACTGAGTCTAGCCCTCAAGGAGTTGACAGCCTGTAGGTACAGATTGTGTATAATATGTACACTTAGAAATACATACAAAATAAGCATATACTGCTTCATATAAAATAAATGAGACACCAATAGTGGAGCAGGGGTGGGGATTAGAAAAGCCTTATTTAAAAGGTGGTGTGTGAGCAGAGTTTTGAAGGAAACCTGGGGTTCTAAGAGCTAGAGGTGAGGAAGGCAATCATTCCAGGTATAGGCTAGTCTTCCAGGATAGCCTGTGCAAAGGCACAGCTGTGGAACACAGATTTGTACCTCCTACTCAGGTATGTAGCCACCCCTTTTAGAGAGGAGTAAGAGATGGTTTAAGAATTCAGTGAAAGGGCAGTGAGTTGAGGGTAGTGCATAGAGAGCACGTTTAAAATATAATTTGTTTTATGAAACACAAGAATGTCTGCATCTGCATACTTCATGGGTTAGCATGGGAGGGGAGGACACTTTATCAGAAATACTGTTTACTTTCCTTTATAGGATGACAACGTGCTAACAGGGTGAAAAGTTTATGATTAGTATCAACTTGTCCTGAGTGTTCAGAAGGCACACAGTCAGGATAGGACCAGACCGGCAGCCTGTCTGCTTAAGTAGCTCCTAGTTTAGACCCAGACCCAATTTCTTTCCAGGGTCTTCTTAATCACACACTATTGTGGATGGTTGTACCTTCATTTTCCCCCCAATCACCACCACTTTCTGGTTTATACAATGCAGCTGCTGTCTCTGCCTCTGGATCAGGGACACTGAATACAAAAAGTAGAGTGGTCAGTATTTGGAGTGGCATTCAGGCAGGTGAGAGCAGGGCTAAAATAGGATGACCAAGGTAATTCCCTTAGTTTCTTGTTGCTGGGAGAGAGAGATTGTTCTGGGCAGGATTATGCTAATGTTCTCAAATCCTTTATTCTTTCACCACTCACACTGCCCCCCCCATCCCAAACTCCTGACTTTGGTAGGAGAAAGTCCTCCCACTTTCACTGTGGAGGTACACACTTGGTCTGAAATTTTTCCCAAGGGCTATGTTGGGAATTTATTACTTTGTGTTAAGCATTACTTTCGTCCCTCCAATGTCTTTTTAAAAAGCAGATTACATACCTAGAATCTCAGTGAATAAGTAGATGAAATCACTTTTCCTCCCAGCCCAAGAGAATGCAAAACAGAAGACTAGTGGCCTCCTAGGTTAGGAGAGAGACTGTGTTGCAAAGGACCAAAGAGAGAAGGTGGAGGCTGAGCAAGAAACACTTCCCCCAAGGCATGACCCTGCTCAAGAATATAGCTCCAACCCTTTGATGCCCAGTAACACAGTGATAAGAAAACTGGTTCAGAGTCAGAGGATCCAAGGTCAGATTTTGTTTCTGTCACTTCCACTAGACTAAGAGTTCCTTGAAAGTCAGGAACTATCTTTTACTTCTCTGTGTATCACCAGTACTTAGCACAATGGTATAATAGGTGCTTAATAAATGCTTAGTAAGTGTTTATTGACTGTCTATCATTGGTCAAACCTGTTCCTGTAAAATGAGGCAGTTGGACCAGGAAAAGAGGCACCCACAAGCTCATCTTAACTTAATCTCAAATTTAACCCTCCTTGCTGCCATGATTTTTAACCCTATGATATTTACAGCTGTAAAGCCATGATCCCTTATAAATCATGCTCTTATGAGGACTTCAGTTATTGTGAGAAAAGGGAGAGGGATTGGGTCTGGACTCATGATTTTCTTAATATAAACATTTCCAGAGGAGGAAACTCCCTCTACCAATGCAGGTCTGTACTTTCTCTCCAATTTATAGTCTCAGAGTTGAACTAGAGCACTAAGAGGTCAGGGACTTGACCAGGGTCATACAAATAGTATCTATTGAGAATTAACATTTGAACCTAGTTCTGCAAAAGGGGAAATATATATGTACATATATGTATATATACATAGATACATACATATAGACACACATATTTATATATATTTGTGTGTGTATGCATACATACATACATACAAAGAGAGAGAGAGGAGAGAGAGAGAGGGAGAAAGAGAGAGAGAGGGAGGAAGAGAGAGAGGGAGGAAGAGAGAGAGGGAGGAAGGGAGGGAGGGAGAGAGAGAGAGAAGGAGGGAGGGAAGGAGAGAGAGGGAGGGAGGGAGAGAGGGAGGGAGGGAGAGGGAGAGAGAGAAAGAGAGTGAGAGAGTTCAGTGGATAGAAGTGCTGGACTTGGGTTCAGAAAGACCTGAGTTCAAATGTTGCCTCAGACAATTATAGTCTCTGTGTAACCCTAGGAAAATCGCTTAGTCTCTCTCAACCTCAGTTTTCTCATTTGTAAAATTTCTCATTTTCTCATCTGCTACAATAATAGCACCTACCTCACAGGGTTGTTAAGAGGATTGAACGAAATATAATATGTGTAAAGCACTATGTGAATGCTAATATATATACATATATATTATATATACATATACACACATATACACATATGTACATATATATATACATATATATGTATATATATATACATACTTTCCTCAAAAAAGCATAACTAGAGAAGCTAGATTTGGGTTAGACACCATACCGGTGAAGTGTTAAATAACAGAATAAATTTCGGGCGTAGAGTAGAACAGTGGATAGAGTGCTGGATCTAGAGTCAAGAAGACTTGAGTTAAAATTTGACCTCAGACATTTATTAACTTTGTGACTCTGGGCAAGTAATTTAACCTCTGTTTGCCTTAGTTTCTTTACCTGTAAAATGAGGATAATAACCTCCCAGGGTTGTGAGGATTGAGACAAAAATTGTATAGTGCTTAGCACAGTTGATAAACGCTATATAAATGTTAGCTATTATTATGTTCCTTTTCTGAAAGTTTTAAAAATAGGAGTAGGACAGATACTTATCCTAAACGATTTAGGAATAATCCTGTGGGGCAGAAATCAGTGAATGTTATGATTTTTCAGTGTTCCTTATCATATTTCCCTCTCCCTCCTGCCCCTTCTCCCTGCTTCTGTATGGCAGCGGAACACCTGGCGGTGTCTATTTGTTGTTTCAGTAATTAGTTCAGGCACGTAATAAATGCTTGTCGATTGACTGTAAGTCTTGAGCCCCTTTCTCTTCCCTCCTCTCGGAACCCAGCATCAGCAAAACTACAGTGGTCAAGTGGAGAGCTTCCTTCTCAGCTCCCTGTTTATGTCGGGGTCAGGTCAAGGAGGTCAGAAATCAATATGCCCTTGTAAGGCAGTGGCCAAGCCAGGGAGTGGTCTGTTTTAGGGGTCACGTCAGGACCCCTTCCCTTAGAGAGAGTGGGGTAATTAGCAGAGGAGAGCCAGGGAGGGGCTGAAAGGGAAGTCCTCAACTTGTTGCCACAGAGGGAGGCTCCGGAGACATCAAAGCGGAGGCAGAGAGGAGCCAGACCCAACGCAGCAATGACCCGCTTCAGCTGCTTCGGGAAGCTCCAGCTGTGGCCGCTGCAGGCGCTGCTGGTGCTACTAACTTTCTCCGCTCCAGTGACCCAAGCAGGTGAGAGCGCCCGTGCCCAGGGGGAGCCTCAGGGAGCTGCGGGGAAGCGAGCAGAAAGTGGGAGAGAGGAGAAGCCCAGGCCCGCAAGAAAGAGGGCAGCAGATATGCTGCTTCTGGCCCAGGGGGTAAGGTGGCTGACCCATGCCCCAGCAGCGGCTCTTGATTCTCTCCCCCAGGTGATGGAAGGCTCTGGGGCTGGGGGAGGACGGCGAGCAGCTCGAATTCCTTCGTCCTTGGTGCTCCACGTTGCGCACACCTGGCTCCGCGCCTCGCTACCAGGAGGCAACCAGTGGCACAAGGTTTATTTCTAGCTCTTGTTGTTTTAGGTGAATGCCAACAAACGGACTTCTTTCTGCTGAGAAACTGAGCTCTCCTTCTCCAGATGCACCTTTAGCGGTCCCATTCTTCTAACCCAGCCTTTTTTTTTTTTGTAGGAAGCTCTGTGTTTCTAGCACCCTGAAAAGTTTGGCCAGAAGTCGTGGTACTTAGTTAAGTTGTCAAATTTTCCTGACCGGAACATTACTTAGCCCGTGCGTGCAGTTTGGGTTGGCTGTACAATCTCCAAGGACATCTGAAGAGCTTTGCCACGTTAGCCAATAGAGAAATCGAGTTGGTGCGAATTGGAATTAACTTTCGATGACGACTCAGAATTCAGGCAGGCTCTCCTACTAAAAGGGTTGGAACTTAAACACACCTTCCCCTCCTTCCCCCACCTCCACCCTCGTTCCCCAGTGTATTTGAGGGGTTTGTAGGTCTTGTTCCCAATGGAAAAAATCAACAGGGATGAACCACTTTGGAGAGGTGGAAGGCTTTGGAGCGGATTCTTTTTGATTTATTTCATAATCTAATTTCTGTGCTAACCTTGCGCAAGAATGGGGTGGAGAGCTGGGAAGATGTTTTCATTTTAACTTGGGAGGGGGATGGGACGACGACGACTTTTGTGTCTTGAGACACAGTAAGTGTCTCCAACACACTTTTGAGATGTTAGTTCCTCTTTTATGAACTTGAGGCATATTCATTTCAACTAGCCTCCTCCCACCAAAGAAATCTCTGGTTCTCCCGTTCTCGGCCTTTAGCATACTGGAGTGGTACATGCACACCTTCCTTTGCACTCCAGCTAGTAAACAAACAAACAAACAAACGAATGAATGAATAAATCAGCTTAGCGTGCTTTTGAGCGCTATTCATTTGGCTGGGGGGAGTGCAGAGAAGGGGAAAGCATGACTTCTGATTTCACAGGTGCAGGAAACTCCCTGTTAGGGGAACTTCCCCACTCCACTCCCATGCGTATCAGCCACAGCTCTGCAGTTTTTAATTTTAGAAGGCTCTGAGAAGTTGTGTCCTGTTCAAAGTCATACAACCAGTAATGTGTCAGACGTAAGACTTGAACCCTTCTGTTCCTGAATGAGATCAGCTGTCTAGCTCTTCCACTGATACGCCTCTGTTAACTCTTTATGGACTATTTGATTTTCAGTCGTACTTGTAGGTACTGCCAAGAGAACTTTGGAAGTAGGCATGCCAAGGGAGGGTGGAGATTGTCCCAGAAATGGAAATAGCTTTTGTGCTGCTGGTATTACCTGTGGAGGATTGTATGACGTGTGAGGGGGGAGGGGGAAAGGCGAAAGGGCTAACCATTATTTGTCGATGCACCTTGTCTCTCCTTTCTTTGCTGCTGCCGTTTTGGGAGATAGTGGTTGAATAGCACCCATGAATTATCCAGAACCATGTTTTTTATTGTATGTGAAGTTTTGGGAGGCAAGGAGAGAGTTAGAGGGAGCGTGGGTGTGCTTCTTGTTTTCCCTAGAATGACTAGTGAGTAAACAAAAAGTTGGAATGTTGGGAGATTGAGTTGGGCCTTTAATGCCAGATAGGCTTAGAATAGGTGGAGAGAACGGGGCTGGCATTTTTGACAGTAAAAAATGAGCCAGGTGTGTGGACATTCAAACTGATTCAGAAGGTGTGCCTCAGGGTGCACATGTTTTTACAGTGGCAGTACTGACTGACACAAAGGCGTTAACTCCTAGGCAGATGGGCCAGGGGGCTGGGACTAAGTATTTTTGTTCCAAGTCCATGTTTAAATGGGCAGCTAGGTGGCACAGTGAAGAGAGCACTGGGCATGAAGACTGGAGTTCAAATCCAGTCTCAGACACTAGCTTGCTATGTGACCTGGGCAAATCTCTTAACCTGTTTGCCTTAGTTCGTCATCTGTAAAATGAACTGGGAAAGAAATGGAAAACCAGTACAGTATCTTTGCCAAAGAAAAACCCAGATGAGTTCACAAAAAGTCTGAAATGACTAAACAACAGCACATTTAAATACAGTGTTCTTACTATGAAGCAGAAAAGCAGTCTCTTGTAAAGTTGCAGGATTCGTGAGGAGGCTCAAACTGACCTAGATGAGGAAGCCCTTTCTCAGCCAGGGTACTGAAAGATGGCTAAAACGTGCCCTAGCTGTGATCTTTCCTGGAAGCAACCACTGAATTCAATTCAATAAGTGACCCCGAGTGAGTCACTTAACCCTGTTTGCCTCACTTCATCATCTATAAAATGAGTTGGAAAAAGACATGGCAAACCACTACAGTATCTTTGCTAAGAAGACCCCAAATGGAATCACAAAGAGTAGGATGTGACACAATTACAAGAACAGCAAACAAGGTGAATACTTGCCAATCGGAGCCTGGGGTCACAGTGGTGGAACTTTCAGTTGGAGGGCTCTAACTGAAAGAGACTGGAGAATATGCCACACAGAAAGGAGATAGCAAAGAAGGAAAATGTAATAAAATGAAATGTTGATTATAATCATCAAATTTGACCCTGGAGACAAGCACCTCTCTCCCTCTGTGGTTGGGGACTGTGGGTGTGAAATGTTCCATATACTCTCAGATACTGTCAGTATATCATCAGGTTGTTTTTTTTTAATTTTTTTTTTTATTTTAGGCAATTGGGGTTAAGTGACTTGCCCAGGGTCACACAGCTAGTAAGTGTCAAGTGTTTGATCTGAGGCTGAATTTGAACTCAGGTCCTCCTGACTTCAGGGCCAGTGCTCTATCCACTGCGCCACCTAGCTGCCCCCAATATATCAGCAAGTTTTGCTGAACTGGTTTTCCCCGCCTCTTTTTCAATCTTGTCTACAGGGGCTTGATGGGTACTGGAGGGCGAAGGGACATATTCAGAAATGAGTTTGAAATAAAAACAGAAGGTATCAAATTGGTATGCTAAATAAAAAGAAAAGAAAAGAAAAGAAAAAGAGTATTTTAATAGGCTTTTGCTTCAGGGAGAGGGTCAGGGTTATACAATAGTACAATATCCCAAAGATAAATCCAGCCTTCTCTCTTCCTCTTGTTCATTCTGGCCCCAGTTTATCATCCCTTTACAACCCCTCAGTTAAATGTATTGATAGACAAGCTCTATGGTTCTTCCAACCAAATAGATACCATAGTCTGGAGAAGAGACATTATTCACCCATTTATTTTTCCTCCAGTGGGTAATCAGGCCAAATTACACTCAGTAATTACTTGTAGCCAAAGAAGTGCTCCTCTGACCCTGTCTCTTCTTGGACAACTCAAATCAGAATCTGAGACCAAAATATCCTTTATTAGGACTTGAGTTAATACAGTAATGCTTTTAAATTTCTTTCAGCATGATTTACTTTTATAATTTCTAGTTTATGAAACATTAATTTCCTTTGAGGTGATAAAGAGAAATATATTCCCCCATGGTTCTGCTTTAGGAATAGGTTCCCTATTTCAATTCTGTTTTTATCTCATTAAAGTCATATTAACGTGAGTTATGAAATTTGTGATTCATTTTCTCCCACCTTTTGGTTTGGGGTGGGGTTGGATTTTGGGGTTGGAGGTGTTTTTTTTTTTATTTGGCATTTCGTTTGGTTTCCTTTGAATCAAGTATATTCAGGCCCCTCATGAAAACACTATTTATATTTTGAAGTCTGTTGGAAATTTTATTTTTAAATATGCTGCTAGAAAAGCTGCCCTAACCATCTTAAGTAGCTTCTATGTTATGCTGCAACACAAGAATTTATTCAGCCTATGAAAGTATGGAACAATTAGTAATAATAATTATAAGGGCACTTCAGTCTAAAGGATTAAAATCTATACAAACCATAGGATCATATATTAATCCCTAGAAAAATGGTGAAAACCCCATTCATTGGGAAGCTTGGCTCAAGCAAACCACCAAGAGACACATTCCGGTGCTGAGATGCATGACTCAGCCTTGCTGAAGGGGATGAGAGTTCTTTTGCAAATTCAATAATACTTTGAGTATATGGTTATTTAAAACCAAGGATCGACATGTTTAGCCCAGGTATGCATCTGTTCCCAAAATGTAATCTGACTTGTCTATAAATGATTCAATGAGGGTAGTAAGGATGCAGAAAAAGCAAATTTCTAAATATGGCAAGACATTTAATTCCATCCAGCAAGCATTCATTTATTGGCTACTATGTTCTGGGGATTATTTTAGGTTTGGTGATAAAAGACCTAAATGAAGCTGTCCCTCCCTTCAAGGAGTTTATATTCTACTGTGGGAAAACAGAATGCACAGAGCAAAATATATACAGACAGAGCAAATAACAAAATTATTTGGGAAGGGTAGAGGTGGAAGTGCGCTCAGAACTGGGGACCAGGAAAGCCTCTTGTGGGAGGTCATAGAGCTGGAAGAGTCCTTGGAGACCATATGGTTTAGAGTCTTCATTTTGCAAATTAGAAAACTGAAGCCCAGAGAAATAAAGTGACACACAGTTCACATAGGCAGAAAGTGGGAAGGGCAAGTTTCTATCTTAGGTCTTCTGGATCCAAATTCAATGCTCCTTCATGGTATTGTTAACTATACCTTGGAGAAAGCTTGGGATCCTACAAAGCAGAGGGCATCAAGGCCACAAGTTTTGATTAAGTGCTTACTGTGTGCCAGACTGTACGCTAAAGGGGGAGGAAGAGATCATTTCAGTGCTGAGTGTAGGGAGTTAAGGAAGTAACAACCTCACGAAGCACCACACAGAAATTAATTGACTGAAGATTTTCTCAGGTGAAGGAGAGAGAGGTCAAGTCACAGAAGAACAAGGAGGAAAAATGTCTTGAACCCAGGAAAACGTAAGATTCTTGAGAGCAAGGATTATTGCAAGTGTCTAGCATAGTACTTTGGGCATAGTAGGTACTTGATAAATTGTTTCTTGAATTAAATATAATTTGAGCAAATTCCAAACAATTAGGCTTCAAATAACATCATTTGGACCAAGAAAAAGTTCAACACAGGCATGGTCAGATGCGCCAGAGATAATAGAAGTTCAATTCAACTCAACTAGAATTCATTGAATGCCTGCTAAGAAGGCTTAAACATGAGTCCTCCAGTTTCAAAGGACTCATGATGAAAGATGCTATCCACCTCCAGAAAAAGAACTGATGGAGTCTGAATGTTGATTGAAGCATACATTTTTACTTTCTGTTTTATTCTTGATTGGGTTTTTCTGTCTATGTTTTCTTTTGCAACATGGCTAATATGGAAATGATTTGCATAACTGCACGTGTATAATCAATATCAAATTGCTTGCCTTCTCAAGGAGAGGGGAGGGGAGAGAAGGACTCAGAATTTTAAAAAAATGAATATTAAAAATTTTTGTTTACATATAATTGAGAAAATAAAATTTAAAAAACATTTTTAAATGGGTCCTCCAACTCTTTGGTGCCCTTGAAACTGTTTCCTTACATTCATATTTCTCTTGTTTTTAAACAAATGATCCTTTTTGTCCTTCTTATATAACATTATACTGTTCCTCCACAAGCAAGGCATCAGTCCACATTGTTGGCAAAGAGATCCAAGTCCTCACATTTACACCACAAATAATTTTCTTTCAAAATGTGTTCAAATACATCTGAAAGTTGTGCTTCTTTATATAAATATATTAACAGTGCATATTTAAATCAAGTTCTTTTTCAACTACTGTTAAGTATTGAAAAGTCCATCTAAACAGTGGCAATATCTAATATCTATTGAGAGTTAAGCTAAATCTCTTCCTTTCCGTTGTGGCAGGTGAAAGATGAAATGATTGAGAAAACAAAGGTTGGAGCTTCCAGGGATATAAATTTATTAAGCAATGTATGCCAATTGCCTAAAAAATCAGGCCTTCCTCAGCTTTGACACTAGAACCCAAATACGGGGAGAGAAAGACGTTTATGCATTAAAAGTAATTAATCAAATAAACCAATTAATTTTTTAAAAAGCTATTAACCGGGATACAAAATAAGGTAATCTGATTTTTAATTGGAAGAAAGATTAGGGACTTTCCAAAATGGAAGGAAGAGAATGAATAGGTACAATTCCCTGAAATCAGAAAAAGAGGTATCCCACTTGCTGCAAGTGACTGTCTTCAATCAAAGGAACATGGAAAGAATAACCAATTGACCAGTACAGGGTGTTTTCAGATAAGATATACGGGTTTTGTGAGATGTATAATTATAAGAAAACTCCTTGTATCAATCTTGTGATCTGACCGGGTTTCTGGTCAGCATAACTTAAGTCCTTAGTTAAGGAAGGACTTCTAAGCAGCAGGTAGAGGTGATCTAGATTCTTAGCCATGCAGGGCTAGGTTCAAACAATAAGGCTTTCTCCAAATTCTCATAATTGAATAAAATGTTCTCACAAGACAGAAATTGGGATAGACCCATAATTGAACAGAAAGGGAACTGAGCCAGCTCCAGAATCGAGTCACAAGATGTAGTTAGTTGTGGTTCACTCAATTCCTACAAATCTAAAGAACCAAATGTTAAATAATGGGGAGGGAGGTGTCATGGTCACCCTTTATAATCTGTGAATTGTATTTTTGCATTTGAACACATTATTTTGAAAGGGGATTCATTGGCTTCTCTAGACTGTCAAAGGTGTCAGGAAGGGTGGAGGAATGGTTCAGGCATGGACTTACCCAACTCACCTTCTGTCCTCTGGACCTTCTCACTCACCACACATCACAATATCTCATCACCCCTTTCTTGCCCTACTTCTTTTGATTTTGTTCTATTATTTCTTTCTGTCTTATGGAGTCATTAATTTTTGGTTGGTCTCAGTAGGAAGTTGTTTTGGTCTTCAGAGAGTCTATTTCTTGGGTAAGGTTTGCCACTTTTTCTTCTAGGCTATTTATTCTTCTTCCAATTCTTTCCTACAGCATTTTTATTTCCTTTTTAAAACAATCTCTTGCTTGATTTCTTCTAGGTGTACATATAGTTCTTTTGAAAATCAATTTTTAAAAAAATTCTCTACTTGCAGTTGTTACAGTTACTTGCATCTCCTTTTTGACAACCTCTTTAATTAAAATAATTTCTGATACTGGTTGGTGATGTCTTTGATTTATTCATCTCTAGCTTTAGTTCCTGAATGGGGGTTTTGTTTCCTGACTACGATCTGTCCCCTGCTGACCCTTTGGTTGGATGGTCTCACCTTGGATCTCTTGGGTTCTTGTGCTGAACACCACCTCTGGAGGTTAAGTTTCCCTGGATCTTTGAGGTTCAGGAAGCTGAATTTTTAGAGCCCTCTCTAGAATCTTAGAACAAAGTGTTAGGGACTTCAGAGCTCGTGAGCCTGGGGTTTCCTGGTCTGAACATTAAGGGACCTCACTTGGTCACTGCTTGCTGCTACTCCCCTCTGGCTTCAAAAGTCCCTCCCCAGGGGCTTTCTGATTACCCTTGAGCTTTCTTAGGTGAGCTCTCTGCTCTTGCTGCCTCCAGACACAGAGCCTAGCAGGCTACACATGTCATGACTCTGGCCATACTAGAAAGCTATCTACCACCTGTGCTGACCTTGCTGAAAGAGTCTCATTTCTATTGGCCAGAGGCTTCTGATTGATTTTGTGTCATTCTGGGGTGGAAGAAGTCACTTACTAGAGTTTCTCATTGAATTTATGGATCATCATTCATTCTGGTACGAACTTCACATATGTGGGATTTAGGTAGTCTGTGGCTTGTTCCCACAGTCATCTTGATAGGAAGTCTTCAGTGTGTACTAAAAGGACCAAGAAGTTAGGAGATAAGACCAGGACAATGAATGTCGGTAGAAGGCTGGGAAAGACAATTGCCAAAGTGGAAATTTGATATCCCGTGAAGTAACTATAATGCCATGAGTGGGTCATAACAGAGTTTGATATCAAGATCAAAGTCAGAAGTTCCAACCATCCCTTCTCGTAGGATCTGAGCAACAGCCTGTCTGATCTCTTCCAACCCTCCTAAATTGTTTCTTCATCACACTTGATCTGGACTCTTACCTACCTAGAACAAGAGACAGATGGACATACTTCCCAACCCCGACAGTCTGGACATCATTAAATGCAAGAGTGGCTTAAGTCTGCTACAGTGAGTCTTCTAGAGTTAACTAATAGCTGGCATTTTCAGTACCTTAAGGTACATAATATGCCATGGTTGGAAGTACAGGTAACATAGAAAAGATTGAAAAATGATTGTATATATTTTTCTTCTTCCTCCTTCAGAAATCAACTATGCAACTGTTTATTGGAACCCCTCCACATTGTCAGTAGAAGTCAAAGATGATTTAGACCCGGCTGGAGATGCATATGGTTTTTACAATGACACTATACAAACTACAGGCTGGGGGACCTTGGAGATAAGAGCTGGTTATGGTGCCGGTTCCTTGACCAATGAGCTTGTCATGTTTGTAGCGGGCTATTTGGAGGGCTACCTCACTGCACAGTAAGTAATTTTTTGCATTTGTATCCCCAGCATCTAGAATAGTGCCTGCTCCGTGGTGAGAGGTTAATAAATTCTTGATTGATTGAAAAGCACTTCATTGACTAATGTAACCAGCACCCATGTTATTAATACAACCCTTAACATTCCCTTTAATACTACCCTTTTACACACCATCATGGGTTTTCATTTTAATTTCCAATTGTACCTTTTGTCTCCTTATATTGGACATTAAAATTGTGAATGTGGCTGTAGTTTTTAATATGTTTGTATATGAAATATTATTAGTATTTGCACCTAGAATCCAGCTGTAGCCCTCCTCTTCTATTCTCTTTCTGTGATCACACTGCTATAAAGATGTAAGTCAGCAGTTTTCAGTGTTTTTGTGTCTTGAGAGTCTCTTTTTATCTTCAGAAAATCTTTCAGGCTTTCACATGAAGTCGTTATACTGTTGATTGCTGATTGAGAAATATACAATGACAAAAAATGACTATGCCTTCAGTAATGTATGTGTGGGAAAGCCGATTAGGTACCTCATAAATTTCAAGGACGCACAATTTCTAGGAGGGACATCTCAACAAAAGAAAAAAGTCATATATCATTCTTACAGGCCAAAAAAAGAGAGAAATGCCAATATTTCAAAACCATCCAGACAAAATCCATTTTATTACATCATATAATTTGCCATAGCTAAAAAAACAAAAAGTGATAATGGCAACACTTGGTGTACATATGGATACATGGATGCCTAACAGTAACCCTATAATTCTCTTGAGAATCTCATCCAAACAATTTGGGAATCACAGTTCTAAATACTATTTTAATGAATAAAAGTTCCCCTAGAATGAGACTGAGTATGATCAATGCTCTAGTTTGTGACTGTCTTTATCTGTCTGACCCCTCTATCTCTAGGGAGCTGTTTAAAGAAATGTCCAAACCATATTCTCCTACTATTTTGTACGGGAAAAATGAAGTAAGAGTACTTATATATACTTAATAAGTACTAAATGGTACTTATTAAGAATCGTATGGCAGCCAAAGTTCATTAGGAATAAAATCTAAGAACCTTCTACTTTTCTGACTTTGAATCAACATAGGCAAGAATACTAATAGATGTTAAATTATGCTGTCTCCTAAATTTTATCCAAATAACAAGGATGGGAAATACAAGTTATTTTCATCCATTCTCATCCCTCCCTTGATTTAAAGCATCTTAGATTACTCGGTCTCCTTTCTTTTTACAGCATTGTTGTCCAAAAACCTATATTTTTGAACACGTCGTAATTACTTTTTTTGTATTGTTGCTGACTTAGAATAAGTAATAGATCTGATATTAATCTAATCCCAGACACTAGAGATTTTATTATGTGACATGTTCAATTATCATGCATCATAATGTAAGAACTCTTCCCAGGCTGACCTGCATCATGCTCATTATACCCAAGAGAAAGAAACATATTACTCCCCAGAGTTTGTACAACTTGAATATGTAAATAATTTCAATAATAGTTCTGATGAATTCCCAGATAGCAAAATCTATAATTATGATTAAAAAAAAAGCTAGGGTGTTTTTGGAGATGATGTAAGGAGGATAGCCATGATTTCCAGTAACACAACCCAGATGCCACTCGACCAGATGCCATTAGTGAACTGAAAAGCAGTTTGGGATTGTCCCATTCAAACCTTATAGAGGAAGTGTTAGAGGCATTTACACTTTTTTGGTTCTTTAGGAGATATGAAGAAGTTCGAAATCAAATCTGGTAGACTGTAGAGTGGTTAGGAAAAGCCATACTTCTGGTGGCCTTTGAAGAGCAAGCTGGGCTCTTCTTCAAGGGGCTGAGATACCCTTAGCCTTGGCAGGAAGGTGTTGAGTTGTGGAGATGAGCATATGAGCAAACTATCCAGCTGGGACATTACATCCTTTTGTCCTGACCTATCCCACTTTCAAACCAGGAAGTAAGGAAAGGGTTATTTTTAGGCCAGAAAAAAAAACTTTCATAATATTTTCAGTTTTATAAATTGTTATTGTTTAGTTGTTCTAATTGTGTCTGACTCTTCACAATTCCATTTGGGGTTTTCTTGTTACGATACTGGAGTGGTTTGCCATTTCCTTCTCCACTTTATTTTACAGTTGAGGAAACTGGGGCAAACAGGGTCAAGTGACTTGCCCAGGGTCACACAGCTAGTAAGTGTCTGAGACCAGATTTTAATTTAAGTAGCTTATGTCAAGCTAAGGACCATAGTCAAGAGAGCAGTTTATCTTCAGCTTGTGTCTAAAGAAGCTGGTTAAGGACTCAAGATTAGTGAGGGGGAAAAGCAACATATTTTCAGTCCTTTGGCAGTTAGTTAAGGAATGAACTGGAGGAATTTCTGTCCGATCTATCCTGTGAAACTATGAAAAACACACTAGGAGCAGAGTCAAACTGTGCTGAGAATGTGTCAAAAATCTGATTTTTATACAGAAGTTTGTTTAGTTGTTTTCAGTAATGTCCAACTCTTCATTAGCCCTTTGGGGATTTTCTTGGCAAAAATACTATAGTGGTTTTCCATTTCTTTCTCCAACTCATTTTACAAATGAGGAAACTGAGTCAAAGAGGGTTAAGTCACACAGCTAGTAAGTGCCTGAGGCCCAATTTGAACACACAAAGATGAGTCTTTCTGACTCCAGGCCCAGCACTCCACTGCACTACCCAGCTGCCCCCACAGCAAAGTTAGGTGGAACTATATTGCCAGATAAACCAACAGTCTAAGATTTAAGAAAAAGGTTTTTTACGTGTAGCAAACCAATGCATATGGTTGTGAAAAAGTTTTTAATGAGCTCTCCTGTTGTTTCTGTTTGCGATGTTGCCCAAGTTCCCAAGACTGCCAAGTGGTAGAAGTGTCTGGAATGCCTACAAGAACAGACATGTGCCATGTAAATTGATTCAGCTCACGGCACCACTTCATCTTTGAAGGTAGTTCATCAGGGCTACAACTAGTCCACCAATTCCTTAGTTCATTCCCTAGTGCCTAGTTCAGACCAGGCACTCACTAAATGCTTGTTGATATTTGTTGTTCATTGAGTATGTAACATTGCACTAGGTCTCATAGGGGATACAGAAAAGTATGTGGAAGTTCTTGTCTAGTTTAGGAGAAAAGATATAAAGTAAGGATACAAAGCCATGTATGCCAAATGGGTGGTTTGGCTAATAAGGGACACAGGAGATCAAAGGAGAGAAAATTCACTGTGGATTGGAGACTTTTGAAGTCAGTTTAACTCCAATTATGCCTTGAAGGCTAAGTAGAATTTGACTGATCTGAAAGGATGGGTGAGGGTATTCCAGGTAGAGATGGTACCTTGAGAAAAGTCATATGAAGGCTGGAATGAGTCAGACATATTCCTTGGCAGGGAGAGAAGACACCAGTCTGGCTGCATTAGAAGGTTGTGTTGGAGAGTAGTGGAAGAGAGAGGTGTCAGCTTCATAGTTTAAGCCCAGATTAAGGAGGACCTTGCCTGCTTAAGACCCATTCTTCAGCAGTGACTAAGGGGAGCCATTGAAGAAAGTATAAAGTGTGCTCTTGGGTTTCTTTAGTTTGAAAGATAATTGTGGTGTTCAGTAGTCTTGGCTGTATGAATGGATGTAGGGAGACTGAGAGTCTAACAACATTTTAGAGTTGATAGGACATTAAAGGTCATTCTAAGGGACATGAGGGTTTCCCTGAAGAGAATGTAAGCTTCTTGAGAACAGAGACCATTTCATTTTTGCCTCTGTATTCCCAGATGCTATAGGGAAAGGAACCTGGAAGGGGCAGGGGCAGGGGTAGGGAATAAGCATTTATATAATACCTACTATGTGCCAGGTACTGTGCTAAGCACTTTACAAATGTTATCTTATTTGATCCTCACAACAACCCTTCGAGGTAGGCACTGTCATTATCTCCGTTTTACATTGAGAAAACTGAGACAAAGTGAGGTTAAGTGACTTGCTCAGGGTCACACAGCTAGTAGATGTCTGAGGCTAGATTTGAACTCAGGTCTTCCTGATTCCAGCCTCAGCACTCTAT
The DNA here is from genome assembly GCF_900497805.2 of Vombatus ursinus. NCBI lineage: Eukaryota > Metazoa > Chordata > Mammalia > Diprotodontia > Vombatidae > Vombatus > Vombatus ursinus. The sequence continues at coordinate 336,801 of NW_020951209.1, forward strand.
CTACATCACTACCTAGTTGCCTTCTAACTGGAAGATAGTAGGTACTTAATAAGTGTTTGTTGATTGTGGATGGTATAAAACCCTAAATGGAGTGATATCCCAGTAGATGATCACCTAGTCTCTACTTAAGTGTATCTCATTAATGAAGAGCTCATTACTTCATCAAATGGCCCCATCAGTTAGTCAGTCAATAAGCATTTTTAAAATGCCTACCATGTGGCAGACAAAAGCGAAGATACAAAGAAAGGCGAGAAACAGTCCTTGCCATCTAGGAGCTCACAATCTAATGGGGGAAATGACAAACAAATATGTACAAACAAGCTATATGTAGGATAAATATTAAATAATTAACAGAGGTAAGGCACTAGAATTAAAAGGAAGTGAGAAAAGCTTCCTAGAAGGTGGGATTTTAGCGGAACTTGAAGGAAGCCAGGAGGCAGAGATGAGAGGGTAGAGCATTCCTAGCATGGTGGATAGCAAGAGAAAATGCCTGGAGTTAAGACATAAATTGTCTTGTTCCTAGAACAGCATGGAGGTTAGTGTCATTGGATTGAGGAATATATATGTATATGGGAGTGAGATGTAAGATATAAGAAGACTGGAAAGGTAGAAGAGGCTAGGTTGTGAAGGGCTTTGAATGCCAAAGAGAGGGTTCTTATTTGATATTGGAGGTGATAGGGAGCCACTGGAGTTTACTAAGTATTGGGGGTGACATGGTCAGACTACGGTTTTAGGAAAATCACTTTGGCAGCTGAATGGAGGATGAACTGGAGAGGGGAGAGACCTGTGGCTGGCAAACTGACCATCAGGCTATTGCAGCAGTTCAGCTATGAGATGATAAGGGCCTGTAGTGTGAGAGGAGAGAAGGTATAGTGAAGAGATGTTGCAAAAACAAAATTGATAGGTCTTGGCAACTGATTGAATATGGGGGGTGAGGGACAGTGAGGAATCAAGAATGATACCTAGATTTGAGCCTGGAGCACTGGGAGGATGGTGATGCCCTCAACAGTAATGGGGAAGTCTAGAAGGCAGGAGGGTTTAAGGGAAAGATATTGAATTCAGCTTTTGATATGTTGAGTTTAAGGTGGTTAATCTTAAATTTGAGATGTCTAATAGGCAGTTGGAGAGAAGAGATAGCAGAGAGGTTAGGGCTGGAAAAGTAAATAGAATATGGAAATGATAATTAAGTCCATGGGAGCTAATGAAGCCATCAAGTAAAGAGAGAGAGAAGAGGACCCAGGACAGAGCCCTGGAGGGCATCCATGGTTAGAGGGCACCACCTGGATGCTGCTGCTGCTGTTGTTGTTGTTGTTGAGTCATGTCTGACTCTTTTTGACCCCATTTGGAGTTTTCTTAGCAAAGATACTGGAGTGGTGTGCCATTTCCTTTTCCAGATCATTTTACAGGTGAGGAATTGAGGCAAACAGGATTAAGTGACTTGCCCAGGATCACACAGCTAGTAAGTGTCGGAGGCCAGGTTTGAGCTTAGGAAGATGATTCCAACTTCTGTGCTCTATCCACTGACCTGAATGAGGATATAGCGAAGGAAACTGAAAAGGGATGGTCACTTAGTAGAAGAAAAACTAGGAGAGATTGGTGTTCCAAGAACCTAGAAAGAAGAGAGTGTCAAGGAGAAGAGTCTGATCAATAGTATCAAAGACTGCAGAGAGGTCAATAAGAATGAGAATTGAGAAAAGACTGTTGAATTAAGCAATTAGGAGGTCATTGATAACTTTGGAGAGAGTGGTTTTGCTGGGATGATTGCAGGGGGTTAAGAAGAGAGGGAGGTCATTGATAAGTTCGGAGAGAGCAGGAACCCTGCAATCATCCCAGCATAACCCCTCTCTCCAAAGCTATCAATGACCTTCTAATTGCTAAAATTGCTAAATGCTCCTAATTATAGGCACCTTTCTTGAAGAATTTAACCACAAAGGACAGAAGCAGTACAAAACAATAGCAATGAAGGAAGGATTAAGTGAAGGGTTTTGAGGATGCAGAACACATGGGCATGTTTGTATGTAATAGAAAAGGAGCCAGTAGACAGGGAGAGACAGACCATAAGCAACAGCGTCAAGATGACAGAGAGAGCAGTTTGTTGGAGGAGATGGGATGGAATGAAATCACTTGTTCAGGTAGAAGAGTTTGCCTTGGTAAGGAGTAGGTCCATGGCTTTGTGTCAGACAGAGGTTATAGAGGAGATAGTGGTAGAAGGCATCAGATGATGAGATGATGAAGAGAAAAGAGGGAACTCTCAGCAAATAGCTTCAATTTTTTCCAGTAAAATATATGGCAAGGTTCTCTGGTGAAAGGGTTTGGGGAAGGGGAGCCATGGGAGGTTTGAGGAAAGATGAAAAGTTTTAGAAGAGCCACTGTGGAATAGTGAGTTGAAAAGAGAAGTATAGAAAGATTGCATAGTGTCACTGCAGGCTCAGTTGAGGTTATGTGACATAAATTTGGAGCAGACCCAATCAAAACGATTGCATGGTTTTCTTCACCTTTGTTCAGCAGCGCATTTGTAGGAACAAAATTTGTAGATGGTGGGAGTGATCTAAGGCTAAGGGTTGGCAGAGCAGGGTTCAGGGGTGGGGAACCTGTGGCCTTGGGGCCACATGTGGCCTTCTAGGTCCTTGGGTGAAGTCTTCTGACTGAGTCCAAGTTTTACAGAACAAATCCTTTTATTAAGGGGATGATGATCTACAGGGATTCAGACTCATTAGAATGTGGAAGGAATGAGCAGGTGTGAACATTTAATTTTTTAAAATTTAATTTAATTATTAAATTGATTTATTAATTAGTAAATTAATATTAATTAATTAACTTAACAAATTAAAATAATTATTAAATGGATTAATATTTAATTATTTAATTTAATTATTAAATGCCTCTCCTCTTCCTAGAGGAGGTTGGAGATCAGGCAGGAGACATGAGAATTTTGACGGCACTGAAAAACTGATTCTCAGAAATATCTGAAAGACAGAAACAATACTAAACACTTGGGAAAAAGTCAGTCTTTGTCATTACCAAAAACCATGATAAGGGGCAGAGCCAAAATGGCGGAGTAAAAGCAGGAGCTTGAGCTCTCCTCCAAACCCCTCCAAATACCTGTAAAAAATGACTCTAAACAAATTCTAGAGCAGCAGAACCCACAAAAAGACAGAGTGAAACAAATTTCCAGCCCAAGACAACCTGGGTGGTTGAGGGAAAGGTCTGTTGCGCCAGGCTGGGAGAGGAGCATAGTTCAGCGTGGGCCATGCCAGCAAAGAAGGGGTCTCAGTGAACCTGGAGCAGGCCTCAGGGGACTGAACATGGGCAGCTGTGGTGGTTTCCAGACTTCTCCACCCACAAACACCAAAGACAACTTAGAAAGTTAGTGGGAAAAGTCTGTTGGACCTGGGTGAGAGAGGGGCGCGGGCCAGCCTTGGCCCTAACGTAGCCCTGGGGTGGCAGCCACAGTGGCAGTGGCTGCTTCCAGAGCTCTCAGCCCACAGACAGTAAGAAGATTGAACAACTGATTGGAAGGAGATTACAGAAATCTCTTTGCTGGCACTGAGGTAGGATTCTGTTGCTTTGCCAGTATTTGGATCTGGGTGACAGTTCTGGCTGGCAGTCCTGGCATAGCAGAGCTTGCAGCAGCAGTGGAGAGGGAACCCTCTTCTCATTTCCAGGGCAGAAAAGAGTGCTTGTGGTCACTCATAGACCAGAGCACAGGTCAGGTGAGGAGTAAACACCTCTTCCTAGATCATACCACCTTGGAAGAACTGAAAACTTACAGATCCCTAGAAGTATCTCTGAAAACAGCCGCACAAAATCCCTGAGGCTTGGGACAGTACACCTTCCACACTGGAAGCAGAGCCTACCTTAACAAAGAATTAAAAGGTTAAGTAATTGACTGGGAAGATGAGCAAACAGATGAAAAAAACTCAGACTACAGAATCTTACTTTGGTGACAAGGAAGATCAAAACATACAACCAGAAGACAACAAAGTCAAAGCTCCTACATCTAAAGCCTCCAAGAAAAATATAAATTGGTCTCAGGCCATGGAAGAGCTGCAAAAGGATTTTGAAAATCAAGTAAGAGAAGCTGAGAAAAATTGGAAAGACAAATGAGAATTATGCAAGAAAATCATGAAAAATGAGTCAACAGTTTGCTAAAGGAGACCCAAAAAATACTGAAGAAGATAACACCTCAAAAAATAGACTAGACCAAATGGCAAAAGAGGTCCAAAAAGTCAACAAGGTGAAGAATGCCTTAAAAAGCAGAATCAGCCAAATGGAAAAGGAAATCCAAAAGCTCACTGAAGAAAATAATTCCTTAAAAATTAGAATGGGGCAAATAGAAGCTCGTGACTTTATGAGAAATCAAGAAATTATAAAACAAAACAAAAAGAATGAAAAAATAGAAGACAGTATAAAATATCTCATTGGAAAATCAACTGACCTGGAAAGTAGATCCAGGAGAGATAATTTTAAAATTATTGGACTACCTGAAAGTCATGATCAAAAAAAGAGCCTAGACATCATCTTTCAAGAAATTATCAAGGAAAAAAAAAACCATGATAAAATGTCAGTAGCTATAAATCTATATTCCTGCCTTTTTTATTTTTATAATTTCTATAAAATCTTTTTGAAAATGATCTACACATATATCAGCATATCTATATTTACACATATATTATTGATGAAAGTATGAGAAGAGAATGAAGAGACATCTGCAAATGACATGATTGGCAGCTAGGTAATACCTTAGTACACAGAGCACTGGGCCTAAAATTAGGAAGTCCTGAATTCTAATTGAACCTTAGACACTTAACTGTGTGGTACCGAGCAAGTCATTTAACCTCAGTTTGCCTCAGTTTCCTCAGCTTTAAAATGGGGATAATAATAGCACCTATCTCCCAGGACTGTTGTGAGAATCAAATGAGGTAATAATTGTGAAGGGATTAGCACAATGCCTGGCACATAGTAAGCAAATTATAAATGTTAACTATTATTAGCATACAGACCACACCTTTATAATCACTTAATTTACTGAAAGGTACAGAGAGTATAAGATCCAAATGTTCATTTGGTTTGTTGATTATAGAAGAGCAAAATATGCCACCCTCTCTAGTCTCCACCAAGGAATCATGCAAAATACTGTGAAAGGCACATGTCCATGCCTCTCCATTGGCTATCCACTATGCCTGGGACGTGCTCCTCGCTTATATCAGCCACTTAGAATGACTTGTATTCTTCAGCTGAAGTGCCATATTTTTCTCAATCCTCTCCCCTTCTTCCATTGCTAGTCTCCTCCCCCACAAATTGTATCTCTCTTGGATATACAATACATGTCATCTCCCCTTAAGTGTAGGGACTCTTTAATTTTTATCTTGTATCACCATGGCCTCGCACAGTGGCTGACATATATGGTAGGTGATTAATAAATTATTGTTGATTGGTTATAATCACAGAGATAATTTTCTCTTTTTGATTATTACTGGAAAATGTGATAAAGGTACTTGCCCCACGTCATGCAGGTAGAGTGAGGATGTGAACCCAGGTCCTTCTCATCCCAAACCAATGCTTATTCTACTTTGTCATCCAGCTGGTGAGAGCCTTCAAATGTTTCTGTTTGTAGATGACATTATGCTGGTTAGGCATTACAGAGTTCTATAATTCAGAGTTTCATTTAACTAGCCATATGTGAAAAAACCAAGTGGAAGAAATATGACACATAATTGGATGGAAAGTCCAAAAAGCTATTTCTACCAGTATATGTGCATATGTATGTACATGAGTATGAAAAAAAAATCATGTTTTGGCAGCCTATGGAACCCCTTGTATGAGAATTCCCTTCACCAGAACAGATGACCACCTGCCAATGATTTAGTCATCTTTTACAACCATAGTTCAATAGTGTGCTTCCCTACACTGGGAAATGACTGAAGAAATTGTGGTGTATGAATGTAATGCAATTTTGTTGTGCCACAAAATATTATTAATATGAAAGATTCAGAAAAATAAGAAAAGGCTTGTAGGAACTGATGTAGTGTGAAATGAGTACATTCAGAAGAATAGTTTTTGCAGTGACCACTATTTGATATTTTGGATTATCCCTCCAAACTTGCCTCACAGGTTGATTCCCTCAGGGGATGACTACCCCAGGTTCACAATACAGAGGCAGAGCCAAGGTGGTGGAGTGAAGGCAGGAACTCACCTGAACTGTCCCCAGTACTCTTCCAAACAACTTAAAAATAATGCCTCAAACTGAATTCTGGAGCAGCAGAGCCAACAAAAGGTTGGGATAAACCAGTTTTCTAGCCTGAGACAACTTAGGAGGTTGTCAGGAAAGGTCTGTCTCACCAGGGTGGTGGTTTGGCCTGAAGCCCAGTGCAGTAGAGGCCTTGCCCTGGCAAGCCAGCAGCAGGCCTCGGAGGCTGCTGCATCAATGACAGGAGAAGCTTTGCAGCTCTCAGCCCACAGATAGTAAGGGGATTGGATAACTGGTTAGAAGGAGATTACAAGGAACTCTTCACTGGCACTGGGTGTAGGACCCTCTTTGTATTGCCCAGATGCAGTTCTGGGTCAAAGTTCCAGGGAAAAGAGAGGCACTGGTGCACTAGCGTGGGTCATAGGGGAACAGGGGCTCTGGTCACAGTTTCAGGGCAGAAAAGAGTGCCTGTGGTCACTCACAGACCAAAGCACAGGACAGGAGAGCAGTGACCACACCTCTCCTTAGGTCATACCACCTTAAAAGAACTGAAAACTTACAGAGCCCCAGAACTAGCTCTGAAAATAGCTGCACAAAAAACCTGAAACTTGGGACAGTGCCCTCTCCACCCTGGAAGCAGAGGCCAACTTTAACATAAAGTTAAAAGTTAAGCAATAGGTTAGAATAATGAGTGGAAAAAAACAAACAAACCTGACCATAGTAACTTACTATGGCAGACCTGTACAACGTGGCAATAGGTAGGGACCAAAATTAAAATGGGCTAAACTTCTTTAGGCTGCAGATAGGTTTTTAGCAACTCACTTTCCCAAATAAAGGTATAATTAATTATTAGACTATTTTGCAAATAAACCACATTTTAAAAGGAAATTTCAATTAATATCAATTAATTACACTTATTACTTAAGATTTTTATTTATCATGAAATTGCTCCTCTCAGACTAGAGACAGACTAACAATGGTTGGTTGCTGTGGATCATGTGACAAACAGGAGAGATGTGTAGTGGCAACCCACCCACCAAATTACATGACACAATAGTGTCTAGTGGAAGGCAGGTTAGGTAGGGCATAGACAAAGCACTTATCTTTTCTTTCTTTTACATCTTCTACATTTTTCATGGACCACCTGAAATCCTTTGGCAGGCCTCAAGTGATCCACGGGCCATGTGTTGTGCAGGTCTGTACTATGGTGATAAGGGCGATCAAGACCCAAACTTAGAAAAATAAAGTCAGAACAGTTACATGCAATGCCTCAAAGAAAAATGTGAATTGGACACAAACCCAAAAAGAATTCCTGGAAAAGCTCAGAAAGGATTTTAAAAATCAAATAAGAGAGGTAGAGAAAAAAATAGGAAAAGAGAGTGATGCAAGAAAATTATAAAAAGAAGAGTCAATAGCTTGGTAAAAGAGGCACAAAAAATATGAAGAAAAATAACACCGTAAAAAATAGAATTGACCAAATGGTAAAAGAGGCACAAAAATACACTAAAGAAAGGAACTCCTTAAAAAAGTAGAACTGGTCAAATGGAAGAAGAGGTACAAAAGCTCAATGAAGAAAATAATTCCTTAAAAATTAGAATTGGTAAGCAGAAGCTAATGATTCCATGAGACATCAAGAAACAATAAAACAAAATCAAAAGAATAAAAAAAAATTAGAAGAAAATGTAAAATATCTCATTGGAAAAACAACCGACCTGGAAAAGAGATTAAGGAGTGATCATTTAAAAATTATTGGACTACCTAAAGGAGGCAGCTAGGTGGCTCGGTGGATAGAGCCCTGGACCTAGAGTCAAGAAGATCTGAGTTCAAATTCAGCATCACACACTAGCTGTGTGACCCTGGGCAAGTTATTTAACCTCTGTTTGCCTAAATCCACTAGAGAAGGAAATGGCAAACTACTCCAGTATCTTTGCAAAAACAAAACAAAAAACAAAATCATGGACAGTATGGTCCATAGGATCATGAAGGGTCAGACATGACCGAACAGCTTAACAACTACCTGAAAGTCATGATAAAAAAAAAAAAGAGCCTAGATAACGTATTTCAAGAAATTATCAAGGAAAACTGCCATGATGTCCTAGAACCAGAAAGAAATTAATTGAATAGAAATGGAAAGAATCCACTGACCACCAACTGAAAGAGGTTCCAAAATTAAAACACCCAGGAATAGTATAGCTAAATTCCAGAGCTCCTAGGTCAGAAAGAAAATATTGCATGCATTCAGAAAGAAATAATTCCAGTATCATGAAGTCACAGTCAGGATAGCACAAGATTTAGCAGCTTAAAGGATAGGAGGGCTTGGAATATTATATTTTAGACAAAAGAGCTACAATTACAATCAAGAAAAACCTACCCAGGGGCAGTGAGGTGGCACAGTAAAATAGGACACTGGCCCTGAAGTCAGGAGGACCTGAGTTCAAATCCAACCTCAGACCAAACACTTGATACTTACTAGCTGTGTGACCCTGGGCAAGTCACTTAACCCCAATTGCCTTAAAAAAAAAAGGAAAAGAAAAGAAAAGAATAATCTACCCAGCAAAATTGAGTATAATCCTTCAGGGGGAAAAAATGGAAATTTAATGAAATACTGAACTTTCAAGAATTCTTGATGAAAAGACTAGAGCTGAATAGAATGTTTTACTTTCAAATACAAGACTTAGGAGAAGCATAAGAAGGCAAACAGGAAAGAGAAATCAAAAGGGATTCAAAAAGGTTAAACTCATAGGTTAAGATGATACTTGCAACACTTAACTTTATCATTATTAAGGCAGTTAGAAGGAGCCATAGGCAGAGGGCCCAGATATGAGTTGACTAAGATGGGATGATATAAAAAAAAATGAAATTAAGGGGTAAGAAAGAGGGATGCATTAGAAGAAGGGGGAAAGGAGAGGTGGAATGGAGAAAATTGTCTCACATAAAAGAAGCACGGAAGAAAAAGATTTTACAGTGGAAAGGAAGATGGAGAATGGGGGAGAATGCTTGAATCCTACTCTCATTGGAACTGGCTCAAAGAGGAAATCACACATACTCCACCACCACCACCACCACACACGTGCACACACACACACACACACACACACACACACACACACACACAGAGTTGGGTATAGAAATCTATCTTACCCTATAGGGAAGCAGAAGAGGAAAAGGATAAAAGAAGGGAGAGGGGCTGATAGAAGGGAGAGCCAATTAGGGCAGGCAGTGATCAGAAGCAAAATAGACTTTCAAGGAGGGACAGAGTAGAAAGAGAGAGAAAAAAGGATAAATGGGGAAAATAGTATGGCGAGAAATACACAGTCATCATAACTGTGAATGTGAATGAAAGGAACTCACCCATAAAATGGAAGCAGATAACAAAATAGATTAAAAAACAGAATCTGACAATATGCTGTTTACAAGAAACACATTTGAAACAGAGAGTAACATGGAGTAAAAATAAAGGACTAGAGCAGAATTTATTATGTTTCAGCCAAAGTAAAAACAGGTAAGAGCAGCAACCATGATCTCAAACAAAGCAAAAGCAGAAATAGATCCAATTAAAGAGAAAAGCAGGGAAACTACATTATGTTAAAAGGTATCATAGACAATAAAGTAATATCAACATAAATATATATGCACCAAATGGTATAGCATTCAAATTCTTAAAGGAAAAGTTAAATGAATTACAGGAGGAAATAGACAGTAAAACTATACCAGTGGGGGACCTCAACTTTCCCTTCTCAGAATTAGATAAGTCTAACCAAAAAATAAATAAGAAAAAAGTTAAGAGCATGAATAGAATTTTAGAAAAGTTAGATATGATAGACCTCTGGAGAAAATTGAATGGGAATAGAAAGGAGTATACTTTTTTCTCAGTTGTACTTGAACCCTACACAAAAATTGACCATGTACGAAGGCATAAAAACCTCACAACCAAATGCAGAAAAGTAGAAATAATACATAATACAATAAAAATTATATTCAATAAAGGGCCATGAAAGCATAGATTAAAAATTAATTGGAAACTAATCTAATCCTAAAGAATGATTGGGTCAAAGAACAAATCAGAGAAACAATAAATGTTTTCGTAAAAGAGAATGACAACAATCAGACAACATACCAAAATTTATGGGATGCAGCAAAAATAGTGCTTAGGGGAAAATTTATATCCCTAAACACTTACACCAGTGAAATAGAGAAAGAGCAAAATTGGGCATGCAGCTAAAAAAACCTAGAAAAAAAAAACATTTAAAATCCCCAATTAAACACCAAACTGGAAATCCTCAAAATCAAAGGAGAGGTTAATTGAAATTAAGAAAACCATTGAACAAATAAAACAAAAATAATTAAGAGCTGGTTTTATTAAAAAGAAAAGATAAAAAACCATTGGTTAACTTGATTAAAAAAAGAAAAAAGAAAACCAAATTACCAATATCAAAAATGAAAAGAGTGACTTCACCACTAGTGAAGAGGACATTAAAGAAATTATTAGGAGCTGTTTTTCCAATCACACGCCAGTAAATCTAATAATCTAAGAGAAATGTATGACTATTTGCAAAAATATAAGTTGCTCAGATTAACAAAAGAGGAAATATAATACTCACTCCTATTTTAGAAAGCTATCTAAGAAAAAATCCCCGGGACCAGATGGATTCATAAGTTAATTTCTATTGTGAATTCTACCAAACATTTAAAGAACAATCAATTCCAATAATGTATAAACTCTTCAGAAAAGTAAGTAAAGAAGGAGTCCTTCCAAATTCCTTTTACAATACAAATATGGTGCTGATATCTAAAGCAGGAAGAGCAAAAACAGAGAAAGAAAACCATAGTCCAATTTCCTTAACAAATATTGATGCAAATATTTTAAATAAAATATTAACAAGGAGATTGCAAAACTGTGTCATAAAGATCATACACTATGACCATATGGGATTTATACCAGGAAGGCAAGGCTGATTCAGTAGTTGGAAAACTATCAGCATAATTGACCATATCAATAACAAAAGCAAAAAAACCATATAGTTTGCAGAAATTTATGCAGAAATAGTTTTTGACAAAATACAACGCTAATTCCTACTAAACACACCAGAAAGTATAGGATTAATTGGAGCTTTCTTTAAAATGGAGCTTTCCTAAAACCATCAGCAAGCATTATCTGTAATGTGAATAAGCCAGAAGCCCTCCTACTAAGATCAGGGATAAAGCAAGGATTCCCACTGTCACCACTATTATTCAATATTATATTAGAAATGTTAGCTATAGCAATAAAAGAAAAAGAAACTGAAGGAATTAGGATAGGCAATGAGGCCACAAAACTATCACTCTTTGCAGTGGATAGGATGGTATGCTTAGAGAATAAACAAAAATACTATTTGAAATAATTTCAGCAAAGTTGCAGGATATAAAATAAACCCACATAAATTATCAGCATTTCTATATATTACCAACAAAATCCAACAGGAAGAGATACCTTGTCTTCGCTTCTTGAGCTCTAGCTCATGAGCCCCTACAAATGGGTTTACCTTCAGTTTTCAGCCATTTGCTGCAGTTCAAAGCAAAATCATTTACTGAGATTGGCATAGCATGAGTAATAGTAGGAATATATCATCCCTACCTTCTGCCCCCAGCATCTCTAGTACACTCTTCCATCAATAGACTATAGGAAGAGTAGACATACTTGTGGTATACTCTACAAATGGTCTGTGGGAAGAGTAGCACACCTATAGTGTACTTATAGAGAGACTTACGCTTCTACAGGAATACATGTAACCATGGCAACTCACTCCTGCAATGCTACAGGGCCCTGATGTTCTTGCTCTTTATCAAACAATCAACAAGTATTTATTAAAAGCATGCTCTGTATCAGGCATTCTGCTAGGGGCTAGGGATACAAATACAAAACATTAAAGAATCTTACTCTTAAGGAGCTTATGTTCTCTCAGGAAGACAGAAAAATGTATGATATAAATACAAAATAAATAGAAGAGAGTTAGGGAGAGAGAGCATTAGTAGTTGTTAGCAGGCCTTAATTTGCATCGTGATTGTGTGAGTAGAGAGAAGGTATCAAATGTAACAGATGTGGCAGGAGAAATTGCAAGATTTGGCAAATGATTGGATATATTGGCAATTAAGAGATCATTGGTAACTGGAGAGAACGGTTTCAGTTAATGGATGAATTTGGAAACTAGTTTACAAAGGGTTAAAGAATAACTTCTTTTTTTTCCTTTGAGGCAGTGGGGTTAAGTGACTTGCCCAGGGTCACACAGCTAGTAAGTGTCAAGGGTCTGAGTCATCATGTCGAAGTCGTTGCTTGAATTTCATCTTTAGAAGAGAGGATTTCTCTGCAATGGAAGTGATGTAGAAAAATTCTTCTGTCTTCCTGAGAGAACATAAGCTCTTTGAGAGTAAGACTGTTTAATGTTTTGTATTTGTATCCCTAGACCCTAGCGGAATGCCTGATACAGAGCATGCTTTTAATAAATACTTGTTGATTGTTTGATAAGGAGTAAGAACATCAGGGCCCTGTACACGGAGAGGAGTTATGGAATGCCACGTATGAGGAGTGTTTGGCCAGACTGTAGAGTGCAAGTTTTGGTTGGGGTGGGGGGGCTGTGTGAATGAGGTAGTACTATATAATTAAGCTAGGAGAGCTGGTTGAGGGAAAGTGTGCTGAACTTTAAAAGCTAAGCAGTGGAATTTATATTTGGATCCTACAGGGAATAGACAGCCACTAGAGATTTTTTGAATAAGCAAATGACATAGTCAGATCTATGTTTAAGAAAAATGATTGACAACTGTGTAAAGGATGGATTAGAGTAAGGGGAGACTTGAGAAAGGGGAAACAATTAAAAGGTTGTTGCAGTGAAAACTGATGAGGGCTTGAATTTACAGAGTAGCTATGTGAGTAGAGAGAAGGGGTCAAATACAAGAGATATTCTGGAATAAGAAAGAGCAAATGATTGGCAAATGGTTGGATATGTTGGCAATTAAGACAATATCAATAACTTTGGAGAGAGCGGTTTCAGTTGAGAGATGAATTTGGAAACCAGTTTGCAAAGGGTTAAGAGTAAGATCATAGTTTCTTATACAATCCCCTTTCCAATTCTTGGTATCTTGAAATGTTTGTTCATGATTGTTAAGTTCACAATTTAAAAAAAAAAGCAGGAGTCTCTTTCCCTGCCAAGGTTCTTGGGGCCTTTACTGAAGTGTATGGGCAATTACTCATACAAATTTAACCACAGAGACATCAGTTATTGAGGCAGTAACATCAGAATACTCTCTAGAAATTGTGTGTGTTGGGGGGTTATTCTTACAAAGATTTTGTATTGAAAAGACAGTAAGAATTTGGTTCCATAGTTGTTATAACTCTCTCTAGTATTGCCTTTGCTTCAAAGTGCTTTTAATTGCCTTTATAAAAGTATTAATTAAGCACTTATTATGTGCCAGGCACTGTGTTAATTGCTGTAAATAGAAAAGCAAAAAAAGCTCCTACCCTCAAGGTGGTTACATTCTAATGGAGAAGACAGACAACACATGAAAGGAGGGAAAGATAAAGGGCAAGGCTACTAGGGAAGAAGTAGAAAAGTCTGGAGAGTGAGGGAAAAAACCCTATTATTTTGGTGTTAGGCCTTGGCAACAGATTGGATATGGGGTAGGGGGAGTGAGGAGTCCAGGATGACTCCTAGGTTGAGAGCCTGAGGGACTGGGAGGATGGTATTGCCCTCTATAGTAACAGGGAAGGTAGGAGGAGGGGGAAATTTTAGGGGGAAACGTAATGAATTCTGTTTTGGACACATTGAGTTTCAGATGTTTACTGAACTTCCAGTTCAAGATGTGTAAAAGGCAGTTGGAGATGTGAGATTAGAGGTCAAGAGAGAGACTGGGGAAGGAAAGGTAGATCTGAAAATCATCAGCATAGTGATGGTAATTATATCTATGGGAGCTGATGAGCTCTCCAAGTGAAGTAGTATGAAAGGAGAAGAGAGTTCTGATTCTTCTTTCACAATGTGACTAATGTGGAAATATGTTTAATATGATTGTACATGCATAGCCTATATTAGATTGCATGCCATCTTGGGGAGAGGGTAGGAGAGGAAGGGGGGGAAATTCTGAACTCAAAATCTTGTAAAAGTGAATGTTGAAAACTAAAAATAAATAAATTTTTTAAAAAGCCCTCTATATGGTCAGAATGAGGAACTCAATTTAGATAACTTTAAATGAATTTATTTTCTCTAGGTAGGGACCAGAGTTTAGAATGACACACTACGTATCAGTGATCAATTACTATAGTATAGTACCCTACTAACTCCTGCAAAATCCTAGATTTGAATTTTAGCCTGGATGCCATTGAAGATTATAACTTCTGTGAGGGGAAGGACTGTTTTAGTTTTACCTTTGAATTCCCAGGTCTTAGCACAAGGTGCCTGGCATATTATAGATGCTCAATTGTTGAAATGAGTTAGTTTTTTTGGTTCTCACTTGTTGAATTAGCAAAACAAGGTTGTTGAACAAAATTGAACCCAATTCTCCAAAAAAGAAAAAAGAAGAGAAGAGGGCTCAGGATAGAACTGTGAGGAACACCAGTGGTTACAAGGTGTGATCTAGAGGAGGATCCAGCAAAGGAGACGGAGGAGTGGTCAGATAGGTAGGAGGAGAACCAGGAGAGCATAGTGTCTCAAAATCCTAGTGAGAAGACTGTATCAAGGAGAAGAGAGTGATCAATAGGGTCAAATGGGAATGAAGATTGAGAAAAACCATTGTATTTGGCAACTTAGAGATCATTGGTAACTTTGGAGAGAGCAGTTTTGGTGGAATGGTAAGGTGAGAAGCCAGAATGATGGATAACCCAGCCATAACAAAGATATATAGACAATTCCCAGTATGTTAGATGGACCTACTGTGAAGGCTTTATGGGAAAATTCCACAGAATGAAAATGGATGGATGAATTGAGATCTGTCCTTTTGGAGGGGATACTTGCATGGATGAGATAACAGATCCATCCATCCCTGAGAAGGGTAACTGGGGTTGACTCGGGGAGCAGAGGAAAAGGATATGCCTTTGAGCATTATGGAAAGAAAAGGGGCAAAGCCAGGACTAAAGTTGATCATTGGATTTTGTGGGTCCTCAGTTAGCCTTTCAAAACCTACAGCCATATCAAAGCCAACAGTGGATGGAACTTCTTTAGACCTGACTGTACTGTACTGTATTCCTCAGACTCTACTTTCTAAATGTACACTTCTGCTATTCTTTCTTAATGTCACACTTGGAAACTACTGTCTTCTTTCCTTTAGTCTATTTTCCCCATGGTTCTATCTTCAGTCCTGTTTCTTCTAATTGGGCAAAATTGATATCCTTTCATTTTTAACAAAAAGAATAATCAAGGTAGTGAAGGAGAAGAACATGAAGTTTACTCTTCCTCAAGGGTATTGGGAATGTATGAGAAGACATTGACCTTTAAAATAAAACGAATCAGGGAGTAGAAAGTGACTGAGTTTGTGGAGGACACGAGAGAAAAATAGTTGCTCAACTAATACGAAACTGTAGATGAATTGTGACCAGTAAAAACTTTAAGATAAACTCACAAAAATCAACAACATTTCTACGTAACAATAACATAATCCAGCAGGAAACATTAGGAAGGGTAGTCTCATTCAAAATAACTACAAAATGCATAAAGTATCTAGGAATCGATCTACCAAGACACACTTTAAACTTATATAGCTATAATTACAAAACTCTCTTTAGAGAAATAAAGAATGACTTAAATATCTAGGGAGAAAACTTGGTGCTCATGGATGAGTTGTATCAATATAATATAAAGAAGATGATGTTTCCTAAGATAATTTACAAATTTAGAGCTATACCATTCAAACTACCAAAGGAATATTTTCCAGATCTAGGCAAAATAATAATAAAATCTATTTAGAGGAACAACACAGCTAGAATATAAAGGGAAATATTAAGGAAGGAGTAGAAATGAAGGGGGAATAGCAGTTGCAGACCTAAAACTATTAGTAAAAAATATTTTCTATTGGTTAAAACATAGAAAAAAGAACATCTTAGAAAAATCAAGAATCAGAAAAAATTGAAAGCAAGAACCTAGTGTTTGAGAAACCTAAAGATATAAATTACTTAGAAAAGAACTCCCTATGTCATAAGAACTACAGGGAAAACTGGAAAGCAGTCTGGCAGAATTTAGGCTTAGACTTATTAGGCCTTGTACCATATTCTACAATAAATTCAAAATGGATACACAATCTGAATATTAAAGACCATAACATAAAAAATTAGAAGTGAAATAATCATTTATATTGTATAAACTGTGTTGAATAATTCTTTACCAATAGGAATAGAGGCAATTTTGATTGCATGAAATTTAAAAAGTTTTTGCTCAAACAAAATTAATTCTTGTATGATAAGAAGGGAAATAGTTGACTGGGGGAAATCTTGGTATCAGATTTCTCAGACAATGGAATGGTATCTAAAATATAGGGGCATGTAGATGGCATAGTGGCTGGGCCTCGAGTCAGGGGGACTTGAGGTCAAATCCAGCCTTAGACACTTACTAACTGTGTGAACCTGGGCAAGTCACTTAACTTGCCTCAGTTTCCTTGTCTGTAAAATATGCTGGAGAAGGAAATAGCAAACCAGTCCAGTATCTTTGCCAGGAAAACCACAAATGGGGTTATGAAGAATCAGATACAACTGAAAAACAACTAAACAAAACTATCCGAAATATAGGCAACCAATAAAAATATATAAAACCAAAAGCCTTTCCATAGTTATCTATATGATATGAAGTTAGCAAAAGAACTGCAAACTATTAATAACCATATAAAAGAATGCTTCAAATCACTAATAGTAAAAAAAATACAAGTCAAAATAAGCTTGAAGCTTTACCTCGCACTCTGCAAATTGATAAAGGTGGGAATAGTCAATGTTGGAAGAACTGTAGAAAGACATTAATGTATTGTTGGTGAAGCTGTGTGTATACTCATTCTGGAACGCAAATTGGAATTATGCAAATAAAGTGACTAGGATGTCCATACCCTTTGCCCCAGAGAGTCCACTGCTAGGCAGTGCCCCAGGGAGGTCAGTGATTAAGAAAAAAAAGGCTCCAAAGACACTAAAATGTTTTTAGTAGAGCATTGTGGTTGCAAAGAACTAGAAACAAAGTAGATGCTCATTAACTGGAATGGCTAAACAAATTGAATATGAATGTAATGTGATATTACTGTGCTATAAAAAATGACAAATATAGTGAAGAGAAAGAAGCATGATAACACTTGCGTGAACTTCAGAACTTTGGACTTACTGTAAAAGTAAAGTAAGCAAGGTGGTCATTGGGAATCTAGATGGCCAGTGGGTATGTGCAGTGCCTGGAGTCAGGAAGCTGGTTTTGCTAAAATTTTCTCCTATTCTTTTTTTTTTTAATTCCTTGTTATAAGGGCTGGTTCTCTGGGAGAGAAGGAGGAAAGATTTCAGGGGGAAATTCTATGATGTAAAAGATATCAATAAGTTGGTGTTTCTTAAAAAAAACTTTAAAACTTATCTCCTATTATTTTTCTTTTTTAAAAAATTCTTTGTTATATGGGCTGGTTCTCTGGGAGAGAAGGAGGAAAGGTTTCAGGGGGAAAATCGATGATGTAAAAGATATCAATAAGTTGCTGTTTCTTACAAAAAAACTTTAAAAAGTTTTTTTTAAAGACTTGGGGGGAGAGGGAGGGGGAAAAAGAACAAAGTAAAAAGTGCACAGCAAAAAACAAAAGAAAACTTACAAGGAAGCAAAGAAAATGTGTAGTATTTATTATATAGTATATATAGTGTCATATTGTATATATAGTATATTTATTATATAGTATATATTATATATTTTCCATTTCTTGAAATGGAACTTTATTGCTGTACATTTTGAATCTTCTCTTATGTTCTGCTATGCACGTGACATACTTTTTTTCCTTTTCTTATTTTATATTTAAGTTTGAGTATTTAAGTTTATAATATGTTTTTTCTTTTCTTTATTGTGTATTGAAGTTTTAGTATTTGAGTCTAAAATTTTTTTTTTAATGGAAAAAACATAAAGACTTCACAACTCTGAAAAGCCTAGTAGTGATATACAGAATACTGATGGTGAAGCATGCATCCCATTCCTTGGCCAGAGAAATGATGGACTCAGATGCAGAATTGGACATACATTTCCAGACATGGCCAATATGTTTATTTGTTTTATTTGCATATATTTATTTGGTGCAAAGGAAGGTTTGTGTGCCTGTCTGTCTTTATTCGTGTCTGTGTCAGTGTCTATGTGTGTTTGGATCATTGAGGAATGACAATGAAGTAAAATAAAGTGTATCAATAAAACTTTTTTTTTTAAAGAAAGCAACAGCATTTGCCCTCAAGGTTACAATCTGAAAAATTATGATGATGCAAAACCTCATGGAAATCAAATTATGTCTTTATTTGTCCACTGTATGAAAGTGCCAACTCAGGGAAATTTGAATTTCTAAAAGGTAGGCCAAAAATACATCAGTCCCAGACCTGATCCTGAAATCACATTAACTGCATCTGAATTTGACCTGAAATTCAGAGCAGTCTTATGCATTGCATTACTAGAGGTAGTTGATATTCAAATGCTACTCTTGAATAAAGAACATAACTGATTTGCAAAGTAGATGATACTGGCTAGTCTGTGTTTTTATAATCAACAGAGACAGAGTTGTTTTTTTTTAAAGTAATATTTCCACCTTTTCTTTCAGGCACATGTATTACCATTTCGAAAACCTGTTTCCACAGTTGATTAAGAAACCTGGTGTCTTTGAAAAAGTGAAGGACTTCCTAGTGTATGTATAAGTGTTTACTTTTCTGATTTAAATTTTGATAATTCAGGAGCTGAACCTTTAATAAAAAAAGTTTTTCCTTGTACCCATACCCTTTCACTTCTCTCTAATTCAATTTTATTTTCAGCTCCAAATTCCCTCTCCCTGTCTCCCACCCACTGAGACAAGAAAAAGAAAAACCATTACAAATCTTTCCCCTCTCTCTAGCTGACCTCTGTAGTTGTTTTTATGTCTTGAGGATTCAGAGAAAGGATAAACTAAAATCCCATGAACTAAAAGTCTATGGAGAAATTTGGTATGGTCAGGCAGCTCTCTATCATAAAATTCTTAAGATAGGAACAGAAATAATTTCAGAGAAGAAGAAGAAGAGAGAGAGAGGGAGAGAGAGAGAGGGAAGGAGAGAGAAAGAGAGAGAGAGAGAGAGAGGGAGGGAGGGATGGAGGGAGAGCTAGAGGGAGAGAGAGAGAGGGAGGGTAAGGAGAGATGTATATAGAAGAGGACAACCCAAGGAAATAGTCTGTCAGGAGAATTAAAACTCATACTGAGCTGAGCCTAAAGACAACAAAATGTTATTGCTGGAAGTAAGAGGAAGATCAAAGAAAGGAGGGTTAGGACCATTGCTCAGAGTAAATGATAGGTTAATAACAGATAATGACAGAATCAAATTCTTAGAGTTTTTTGCTTCAAGGTAATAGAGGAGATAGTAACAGTGGATGCCCTCAGTTGATTCCAAGATACCAGCTGAAAGAACTAGTAAAATATGTGATCTTTGGAAATTCACAAAGAATAGGACAGGGGAAGGCCTTGGAATGGGTAAATGTAATATCTATTTTCAAAAAGAGGAGGATATTGGAGTCTTCAGTTTATGGGCAGGTGACTATGAATCATAGGACCTCATAGATTTACAATTTGAAGGGACCTCAGAGATCATCTGTTTTAACCCTCTCATTTTATAGATGAGGAAACTGAGGCTCAGATAAGTTAAATTGAATGACAGAGCCATGATTTGAACCCAGATCTTCTGACAATAAAGTGCTCATTCCTCTACATTACACTGCTTGAAGTGAGGACAAAAATCTAGAATTTGAAGCAGCTAGGCAGCACAATGGATAGAGTGCTTGGCCTGAAGTGAAGACCTGAGTTCAAAATCCAGCCTTAGATACTTGCTAGCTGTGTGACTCCAGACAAATTACCCTTTGCCTGCCCCAGGTTCCTCATCTGTAAAATGGAGGTGATAATAGCACATACCACCTAGGTTGTTGTGAGGATAAAATGAGATATTTGTAAAGCACTTAGCACAGTGTTTGGCATATAGTAGGTGCTAGTTGCTATTATTATTATTATGATGCAATTCATGACTTTAAAGGAGTTCTTTGTCAGCACTGAGAATGAGAGAACTCATGAATTATTTCTTCCAGACACAGTATCCAGTTATTCAGTTTAATTTCTCTAATAATTTATATACAAAAAGTGAAGTTAACAGATTTATTTGTTATAATATGTTTATCCTGCCTCTGACATTTGAGTAAGTCACTTAACTTCTACATTCCTTACGCAGTAATTGATCCATTGGTAGAGGGAATCATCATACCAAGAGTTTCTTATACTTCCTACATTTACACATTCACATGTTTGCGTATATGTTTTTATTTGAAAAGCACTTAACTATTTTGTATAGTTTATACCTGACTTTCTCAGTTCTCCATGCACAATCAATGAGTAAGCTTTAATTTAGCACCAACTATGTTCTAGGTGTTAGAAATATAAATACAAAAGTAAGAATGCCCCTGCCCTCAAGGAGCTTACATGTATATGCCCACATTGTCTAACAATCATGCTTTCATCCACACATTTAGGTACACAGCTTAAGCCACCTGCATGACCGTTGGCCGGTCACTTAACTCCTCTTGGCCACAATTAGCTTATCCATAAAATGAAAGAGTTGATAGTGTGAACCCCTCCCCAAACCATTTTGGGATTTCCCATCACCTGAGAAAGGCCTAAAACCTGGATTGGCCAATCAGGAGAAAGACATTTTTGGCCCGCTCTCAGCTTAGCCTACCATAATGCTTTGTGTGCTCTGGCATAACAGACATGCTTTGCTTTGCTCTCTGAGTGAACCCAAAATGCCTCTTCCTGTGTCAGCAACAACAAGGCGGGATGAAGCTGAACGGGGTCATTCTTCTGTTTATGACTGCTAAGGACAAGGCACCTTGAACCAGATACTATCTTGAATAATGGGACTTTTCTTGTGTTATATTGTGTCATATTAATGGTAAAAGAAACAGACTTCCTGATCTATAATTTCAGTTGACACCTTGACATTCTCTTATCTTACTGTATTTACAATCTATCCTGTTAAGAAATTCCTTTCTCATATTATGGTGAACACATACAGAGACTATAATTTTGGGTTGACACAGGCATCCTGAGTTGGGATTGCTCTAAGTGTATGAAGGGTCTCCTTCAGCTTGCTTACCTCTGAGTTCAGAATTATTTTCTGACTTCATCATGCATGCTTCTCTGTTTTAATGAGAGTAAATTAGCACATTATAGCACATGTACAGCCTGATTCTGTTTGTTCCTTGTTCAAACCTTTGGTAAGGTGAACCCTGTTGTGTTTGTTCTCGAACAAACCCTTGGTTAAAGGAGACCCCATTCTGTTTGTCTTAGGACAAACCTTCAGTTAAGGGAGAAACTGATTCTATTTGTTTCTTTGAACTAAACCTTTGGTAAATGGTTGATAGTAGATAATCCACTAATTTCCTTCCAGCTCCAATTCTATGATCCTATGATATTATGACCACTAACTACACCAACTAGGAAGAACATTATATTATGTTGCCTCTGGAAAAATCATGTTGATCAACTGCTTTGTTGTTCCATCCCAGACCAAAACACCCTTCCCTGGCTAGAGACAGTCTCACTTTTGTATCTGTGTCCCCAGTGCCTAGCACCCCAACCAGTCATTTATTCATTCATAATGGCAGGAACCCAAACTGAGGCAATACAGCTAGAAAGGAATTTAAAAGCCTTTCTAGGATTTGTCTTGAATCACAGCCTTTTTTTTTTTTTTTTGAAGCTCCATCTATTTTCAAAGAATGTAACAGTAAGGTTAGCATTGTAACATCTGAATGGGTGATTCTTGATTCCTTTATTGAATTTTGCTTTGCTTTATCTAAAACCAGTTTGGTTTTCATCTAGGAAGCAAGATGATTGGGCCCGACAGCAGGTCTGTAAGAACAAGAAGAATCCATTTTGGAGACACGCAGGCTATGTTTTTTCACAGCTTGATGGGTTGTATTTTGGAGCTGCAGAGAAGGCAAAATTAGCCCAGAAAAAGGTAAGAGCTCTAAGGAACTGTACTTAGAATCTGTTTTGCATGGAGCAGAGACCTACAGTATGGTTAAGCCACGTAAGACCATATTAGTATTCATTAAACCATGTAGTACTAGAGTTTTGAGCTTATTGTTGCAGATTCTCCTACAATATGTAAATCTCCCTCTCCTTACTCTCCAACCCACATGAGCTTTTTGTAGAACCTTAACTAACTAAGGATGAGTAGGTCTTTGGCCCAGGGCATCAAATTTAAATAGTTTGGGTAACACTTGAAGTCCTTTAACACCAAAGAAAAAAACAAAAAACAAAAACAAAACAAAACAAAAAAAAACCCACCAAAACAAACAAACAAACAGAGCTTAGCCCATAGTTAGCATGAATAATTAGGCAAAATAGGAAGCTTGGTGAGTTTGTACTACCGCCCCCCCTGCCACTCCCCACCCCACTATTTCTCTCTGCCTTCACACCATTCTCAGAATTTCCCTCATATTGACCACACATTGATGTCTCAAAGCCTCCATCTTCTTCTTCCCTCATATCCTTTACCCCTCACCAACTGAGTGTATATTCTGTCCCAAGCTACTAACACCTATGCCATTTTGGAAGTTGCATCAACTTTCTTAGGTTACTAGGTGACCATTTAGTACTTACAAAATAATTTATGGTGCTTTCACCATATGAAAGAATTACTGTAGCTTCCTAAAAGTGAAAGCCAAAATTTCAGTGTGGTATATGGCATCAACTCCTCCTTCTCCCCACCCCAACACCCCCAACTTTCTCCAGGCTTTGTCTTCCTAAACTGTAACTGACTTGCTTACTCTACCTACACTTACCCTGGCAGCTTGGGTGGTTCCCCAAGTGGGGTGGGAAGTGTAATCAAGGGGATATAACTCGTTTTCCAACAGGGTTACCTGGGGGCAATCCTTGTGATGGGAAGATATAAATCTACTTCTCAAAACTGAAGCTCCCATGTCCCCCTCCCCTCCCCCCACCGTCCCATGTGCTTCACATTTAAATAAAACAACCAAGATGATTCCATTAACTTTTTTTTCTGCCTTAACTCTTAGAATACAACATTTAGTACTAGAAAGCAAGGCAATAATAGTCATGAACCCCCTTCCTCCCCCATAAACCTAGATCACGTTCTTTACCCGGTGCATGTAGTATCTTTGGAAAGGAGTAAGGCATATGAATAGGCAGTCCCATGTATGTGCCTGGGGCAACTCATAACATAACTCATGTCCTACGTCTCTTTAGTGTTAACAGTCTGCAAAGTCTTCATCTTCTATGCCTCTCAGCTCTGCTGTTTCTCTGCTGTTCTGTATTGAAGAAGCATTTAGCTCTTTCAGCAAAACAGCACCCTTTAAGCATTGTCTGGGTTCTGAGGTCGTGTTATATGCTTTCAGTGAAAAACATTTTGCTTAAGTCAGAGTTTATGAAACTCTTCAGGTCTACTATCTGGGTTTTGAGAGGCTTCTATCTCCCAAGCCACAGAAGGCAGTAAAGAGCAATAGGTAAGGGATCTCTATCTCTCTCTCTCTCTCTCTCTCTCCCTCTCCCTCTCCCTCTGTCTCTGTCTCTGTCTCTCTCTCTCCCTCCCTCTCTCTCTCTCTCTCTCTCACCTTACCTCAGTCAGCTCTTCAAACAACAGAGAATTCTGCTTATCCCAGTCATCTCCCAGCATCAGAACCTCATTTAATTAGATCAACTCTCACTTCAGCAGCAGAGCCTGTCCATTTCTAGTTAGCTGCTCTCCTCCCTAAAAAAATCATGGCCTCCTCCTATGTTATCCACTTCTAACTTAGGTTGAGAAACCCCAAATCCACCTTCCTGTCAGATAAGACAAAAATAGTCAATATACAATTTTCCTATAATCCAATGATAAACTTTTAAGTCTTAAAAAAAAAAGCCATGAAAATTAGCTGCTGAGAAATAATGAACTGCTGTCATCAAGCAATACTTTTGTCTCAGTAAGGGGATGCTTTTAGGTCTTCACAGAACTGTCTGTTCTCCTAAAGTGTTTTTCTTTGTTTCTCACACGTACATGCTTTTTCTGCCTCCTTCATTAAAGGTATTCATCTGAGAAAGGGGTAGAATCTTATATAAGCATAAGAAAATGAACATTTTGATATATTGACATTTTGCAACAGTGATGTGATCAGGGAGTAGATGTGAGAGTTGTGGTAGGGTTGGAACCAAGAGGACTTGCCAACCATTTGGATATGGGAGGTAAGTAAAAGTGAAATGTCAAGGAAAACTATGAGGTTGTGAACCTGGGATACTGGAAGGATGGTGATACTCTCAACAGAAATATGGAAGTTAGGAAGCAGGGTGGGTTTGAGAGGAAAGACAATGAGTTTTGTTTTGAGTTTGAGGTACCTACAAGACATCCAATTCAAAATATTTGATAGGCAGTTGGTGATGCAGGATTGGGACGTGGGAGAAAGTAGTGTTAGAATATAATTCTGGGGCAGCTAGGTGGCGCAGTGGATAGAGCACCGGCCCTAAAGTCAGGAGAACCTGAGTTCAAATGCGGCCTTAGACCAAACACTTGACACTTATTAGCTGTGTGACCCTGGGCAAGTCACTTAACCCCAATTGCCAAAAAAAAAAAAAAAAAAAGAATATAGTTCTAAGAGTTTTTGAGGAGAGCTAATTGTTAAATCCACGGAAGCCAAGGAGACCACCAAGCAAGAGAGTGTAGAAGAAAAGACAAGAAGGCTTAGGACAGTAGCTGTAGGTGTACCTAGAGTTAGTGGGCAGACCATGGATGATGATATAACAAAGGAGATTGAGTAGTCAGACCTTAGCAGTCTTTGAGGTCTTCATTTTACCAATGAGGACACTGAGGCTCAGAGAGACGACACGAGCCATAAAAGGTCATCCAGGCAGTAAGTGGCAGAGCTGGCATTCAAATTTCGGGACTCCAATCCAAATCCAACCCTCTGTTTGCTCTGTTTTGAATTGCCTCTCAAAAGAACCAAGAGAGAACAGTGTTAGGAAAACCCAGAGAGGAAATTAGGTATCTAGGAGGGAAGGGTAGTCAGAGTGTCATTTGCTTCAAAGAGGTCCAGAAGAATAAGGACTGAGAAAAGGTCACTGGATTTGGTGATTAAGAGATCACTGACAACTTTACGGGGAGCAATCAAAGTCCAGTGAGTGAGGAGGTTGGAAGGCTGTTTACAAGGAGTTACAAAGTGAGAGAAGGGGAAGTAGAGACAATACCTGTACCCCTCTCCCCAGGACTTTGCTTGTGAATGGGAAGAGAGATACAGGATGATATCTTGAGGGGATGATGGGATCCATTTTGTTTTGGATGAGGAGTCGTCATGTTTGTAGATAACCTTACACTGTTGACTCATAAGTGAGCTTACAGTCTGCTCAAAGACAGCTAGGTGATAAAATGAATAGAGTGCTGAGCCTGGAGTCAAGAAGATCTATGTTCAAATCCAGCCTTGCATACTTACTAGCTGTGTGATCCTAGCAACCTTAAGTCTTAACCTGTTTGCCTCAGTTTCCTCAACTGTAAAATGGGGATGATAACAGCAACTACTTTGCAGTATTGTAGTGAGGATCAAATGAGATATTTGTAAAATACTTATCACAATGCCTACTGACATAAAAATACTTACTCTCTTTCCCTGTCTAAAACCCCTGATCTTTTTCAAATTAACTCCTCTTTCCATGTCCTCTCACCTTGTAGAGTTGATTTTTTTTTAACTCAGGTGTGTGACTTTACATTTACCCCTGTAAAATGATATCTTATTCAATTCTGCCCAATTTTTTTACCCTGTCAACACCCCTTTGAATTCTGATTTTGTTAACCAGTTTTGTGTTAGGTGCCAATCTAGTAAGCATTCCTTGAGTGCCTTTAACCAAGTAACTGATAAAAATATTAAATAGCACGGGGCCAACCACAGATCCCTGAGATGCTCCATGGGAAGACTCCTGCAAAATGGTTATTAAACCATTAATGACTTTTGGGAATCCAACCTTTCAATACATTCTGAAACCACCTAACTATATGGTCATATAGCTCTCTTAATTCATCTTTTCCACAAGAATAACATGAGATTTCATCAGATGCTATGCTAAAATGTCCCCATGCTCCTGGGGAGGCTGCGGCTAGTGGATTATTTGAACTCAAGAGTTCTGAGCTACAGCATGACAAGCCAATAGAGTGTCAGCATTGAGTCTGCCCCCAATATGGTGAGCCTCTAAGAGGTGGGCTATTGGGCTGCCTGAGAAGGGCTGAACTGGCTCATATCAGAAATGGAGCACATCAGAGCTCCCATGCCCGTCAGTAGTGGGAACGGCCATAGAACTTGAAGCCTTGGCAAGCTGGAGAGGCACAATTTTTAAAATAAAGTAAGATGAAATGAAATAAAATAAAATCAATCTAGGTAAGCTACATCTGCAACATTCCCCTAAGCACTGGTGTCAAACTCAAATAGAAATATCTGCAGGCCACAGATTGATTTAGAAAACCACAAATTAACATTATCCGTGTTGTAATATATTTTTATTTTGTTAAACATTTCCTAATTGCATTTTAATCTGGTTCTGGTGGTGTGTGGGAGTTTCATGACACCTCTGCCCTAGACTACCTAGTCAAAAAATGATATAGGGTTAGTTAGCCTGGCTTGACTAATAAATAATAGAACTAACGAGAGACAGAGTAGTGTAGTGGATAGAGCACCAATCTTGGACTCAGGAAGACCTGGGTTCAAGTCCTATATCTGATGGTAAATTACTTGTTTGTCAGTGGACAAGTTACTTAACCTCTGAACACCTCAGGCCACTCTCTAAGACTTTGAGTGTTAGAGATGAGTTGCCAAGCTATCTCAGAGATGAAATCACAGTTCTAAACAAACAAAAAACCTCCCAAAATGAATAAATACTTACTACACTAAACTGAGTAATTTGTTCCTGATAAACCCATGCTGGCTCTTTGTACTCACCTTTTCCTTCTTCTTTTCCTTTTTTGAGATGTTCACTGACCACCCCCATGTTATTAACATTCCTGAGCTTTGCTGGGAATTGAAGTCAAGCTTGGTGGCCAGCAGTCAGTAAACTACTTGGGGAAAACAGTTGCCCTTCTCTTGTCCTATGATATATCTCCCCATCTCCACTGTCTTCTAAAAATCACTGACAATAGCTCGGTAGTCACATTAGCCAGGGCTTTTAGTACCAGGACATATGGTTCATCTAGGCCAAATAACTAGAACTCATCCAGGAAGTTTGTCATTCTTTTTCCTGCCCTTTGAGTCAGTAAACCTCATTAGCCTCTCCTCTGTTGCTTTACTGTCAGCCAGGTACCTCCGTTACTTTAATATACCATCAGAAAGCATGGTGGTTAAGTCCCTTCTGTGCGGGACTGAACTCTTAAGTTCTAGGACTGATTCCACAAGATGTGTATGCCAGTCTCTGTTGACTTGATCATTACTCTTAGCCAAGGTAACTTAGTAAACCTGTGGCTAAAGGAAAAATTCTAGTTGAACAGAAAATAAATTACAATGACTACCTGGTTTCTAGAAATCAAAGCTAGTTAATCTTCATTCTTCCTTCCCAGCCCTTGACTCTTTTCCAGATCCAGTTCCTGAATGCGGTTGGAGATATACTGGACCTAATACAATCACTAATCCCTCCAGCCAATGTCTCACAGAATCATTCTGTCACAGATGATATGGGTCATTGTTCTGTTCTTATTAAGGTAAGATTCTCCAGTTGTCCCATTTTGTATGTGTACATGGATGCATGTATATAAAGATGGAGGGAGAGAAGCAGAGAGCTTTTCTCATTAATTAATATAATTATGTAAATATATGTTATGTATCAGTCTTCTCTAAAACATAATTCTGATACCTTATCAAGACATGGAGGTGACTCTGGATTGTTAAAGGCTTTCACAGTGAAGGGTCAGGTTCTACTGATGTGTTTTTAGGGATGCAGAGGCCCCAAAATTATTTAAGTACAGGGCAGAGTCATCTGGAAAGAATTCAAAGACTTAAGCAACATTCTAGTCAAGTGGCAAAAGTTTATTATAATGCCAATAAAGCAAGCAGAGCTCCTTAGGGAACTTGCAACCTAATGAGGGGGGATGCTAAAGCTTATATAGAAAAAGTACGGTGAATTGGTGTGCCAAGTATGCTATTAGGTGGTGCAGGGCGGAATCAAAGAGTGGTCAGCTCTTAAAGGAACATACAGTTTCTGTAGCATGGGCACGGACATCATTTACTACTGGAAACAGGGGTGAAAGGTGGGGGGAGGAACCTTCTAAGGGGTGTGTTTTTGGTCTGTTACATCTGTAACAAGATAACCTCAGGAGTTGACTTCTAAAGCTTGACCTCTGGATTGTTATATGGTAACTGTGGGAATCAGTACATGATAGTTTTGCTGGTACAAGGTAGTCGTGTAGGGACTACAGGGGACTACAAGGGAAATTCTACTGAGGTCAGCTTGTTCTTGTAACACAGAGAGATAGTTTGCCTCACTGGGGCCTGCTCATGAGTTATTGTCAGAGACAGGGTCTTTGGGCTGGGGAGAGATACGGTCCTAGAGTCGGGGTCTAAGAACCTCATCACTACCAAGCTGGAAAGACTTTATATACCCAGTCTGGGGATTAACTCTATGTATATAATCCAAGGACTAGCCTACTTAAGGCTGGAAAGGCTCATCACCAGAAGGTTAGCCACCAGATGATTTATTTTTCAACCACAGCAAATCTCAAAGGTGTGGAGAGGTTATAGCCAGTATTAGTGTTTTTAGACTAATGAAATGACTATTCCTGGAAGAAGTGAAATACACATTGTATTGTATTATAAATGTTTCCTATATGCCAGATAGCACTGACTAACCCCTCACATGCTTGAAATTCATATTTGTGGGATTTTCTTTAAAGTGGACCTCAGATGACTCAAACCTCATGGCTTCTGTATTGAATAGATGCTTCCACTGCTCTACTAAGAAGATCCATGCTATGTTTGACTAACCCCACACTAGGCACAAAATCTCAGACAAACTAGTCAATTTGCTTTGTGACTTCTCTGGTTTTCTGTTCCCAAGCTGCTGCTCTGCTTAATTAGAATGACTTCTCAACAACAACTCAGAGCTTGAAATGTAGATGATAAAAGTTGTGAAATCTGTCATTTCATATGTTCTCCCTCCCCTTCTCTTCCCTCCCTCTCTCCCTCCCTGCCTGTCTCTCTGTCTCTCACTCTCTCTCTTTTCCCCTCTCCTCTTACTCCCTCCCTTTTCCCTCCTCTCTTTCTCCTTCTGGATTCTCCCTCCTCTATTCTTTTCCTGAATTCAAACTTTGGGTCTGCTCTGTAATTTATGGTTATCTTGTAGTTAGTATCTAAAGTCTCATCTTCTATCTATAATTAGATAAATTAAATATGTCCTTAATCAATTTTGATATCCACATCTCCAGTATATTATAGCTTGGAATAACTGTCTCAGAACTCTAAGACAGAGCAACTCTAACAGAACTCTGAGTAGGTTCAACTCAGCAAAAAAACAAAAAAAACAAAAACTGCCCTGTATGAAAAAGCAATAGCTTAGGATCAGTACTTTACAAATATGAGATATTAAAAACATTCTTGGTACACACTCAGATCAGCATTGTGCAGTGGCAATAACACTGGACCTGTGTTTAGAATACTTAGATTCAAATCCCAACTTTACTAATTAGCTACCCATGTTACCTTTGGCTAGTGACTTAACTTTCTTGGCCTTTAGCTTTTGTCCTCTCTGTAATGAAGGAGGTCAGACAAAATGGTTCCCAGCTCTAACTCTATGACCCTATCATTCTACAGACTCAAGTCACTGGGAGGGAAGATTGGGGGCTTCAGTTCAGTCTCCCCCACCTTTCTTCAACCCCAAATAACTCTTGTCATTTATTGGCCAACAGTAGGTCCCAGGATAGGCCCTACTTGGTCATTGTTTGGGCCCTGATTGGCTCAGAGTGAATGTAAATAGCAATTGTTTCTGTTTTGGCCAGAAACTCTGAGGGTCTTCCCCCCTCCAGATTATTTTTTTTAATTAGTAAAGAGGCTATTTTCTGCCTTATTTCTTAATAAGCCTTAATCACTTAATAGACGTTGCCTCAGTCAAACTGAGATCTGTTAAAGACCTTAGCTTGAAAAGGCCAAGGTCTCCCACTGCATCCTGGGCCATCTCCAGTTGTCCTTATCTATATCTGGCCGCTGGACCCAGATGGTTCTGGAGGAGAAAGTGAGGCTGATGATTTTGCACAGATCTCCCTCACTTAAATCCAATTCACTTATATGTCATGGCATCACCTTCCTGATATCATGGTCTCCTTCCAGAACAAAGGACAAAGGATAACAACAACCTTGTGTCACAGCTTGAAAACTCAAAACAAGTCTTAGTCCTCATGGCTCCATTTTTCTCTCCACATTTGGAAGAGAAGTATGACCAAAAAAGGATGTATGCCAGTCAGGTAGCAAGAGCGAAGGAAACAGATATGTAACCTGAACGCTGCATTTCTATTCTTACAATATTAAAAGACCTAGAGGAAGGTCTCAAAAAAGTTGGATGGCTTCTTGGAAGGACATGGACAGGAGTCATACACAATAAGAAAGCATGAAGGAGTTGTGATGAGGTTACCAGTCCATCAAAGTCGGAAGTTAGGAGAGGTTTATCACCAGGTTGGTTGCAGGGTTTTGGCCACAGTGACTCTATGGGACAGTTAAGTAAGTCATATTGCAATCTGTATCAATGAAGGGAATCCACACTGATAGATAATTAAAGCATTGAAGAATGAATATATGTGCCTAATTCAATTCAACAAACATTTATTAAGCTCTTCTGAGAAGTGGGTCATAGTGGATGCTGCTGGATTTGGAATTAGGGGACCTATGTTTAAATGCCACCTTAGACACTAGCTGCAAGACCTTTGGCAAGTTATGTAACTTTTCTGAGCCTAATTTTCCTCACCTGTTAACTAATAATAACAACAACAACCTTTAAAGTTTGCAAAGAATATTTTGTGCATTATCTTATTTGAGCCTCACAATAACCCTATGTAATTAAATGCTATGGATATTCTTCATCTTATAGTCAAGGAGGCTGAGGTTCAGAGATTGTCGCAGCAAATAACGATCAGTCACCCAACTCAACCTCCTCTCTTCCTAATTCTAGGTTCAATGCCCTACCTGCTCCTCCACACTACCTCTCAGTGGATATGTAATAGTCAATTTCTGGGTTGATAATAATACTTGTATCTCTACCTCACAAGGTTGATGTAAAGAAAGTACTTTGTAAACTCTCAAAGCATGATAGGTGCTGGCATTGCTACTCTTATTATTTAAAATACATTTTATCAAGTTTCTCTGCACTTAGATCACTGTCCTTGGTAGTAACATAGAGCCAAGGTATCAATAGGACATAGATGTCTTCATGGAGGAGGGAGTTCTCTCTTTCATCTTTTCTGTACCACTTGGTATAGATCCCCTCCTTTGACTTTAGCATATTCTACCTTACATCCTACTTATTTCATAAGATCATAGATTTCGAGTTGAAAGTAACCTTTGAGGCTAACCCCTTTGTTTTACAAATGTGGAAATGAAAACCTGAAGAGGGTAAGTGACTTGTTCTATGTCCATCCCCTTAGATTATAAACTCCAACTGTCTGTTCCTAGCACCTAGCTCAATGGCATATAAATGCTTATTGAATTGACTTGGGACTCTGATCTACTATCTTGGAATTGACAATACCAAGCTTAGCATTCACCATAACTAAGCCTTGTCCTGACTCATCATGCTGCTGCCACCACTGCTGCTCTGCAGCCATGTTTATGCCATCTAGTAGCATGTTTCCCCTTCCCATCTCACCTTTAGCCCTGAGAATAGTAATCACATCTACACAGCCATCCTTGGAAAATATATGTCAATTGACTGCTTTATGATACCATTCCTGAGACATTCTTGACCATAACACTCCTCCTTGACCACCACTGACTGGTTTATGTTGTCGTCTCCATTAGAGTTTAAGCTTCTTGAGGGCAGAGACTATCTAGCTATATTTAAAGCACCTAGTAAGTGCTTTAAAATGCCTTTTTATTTATTCATTTATTTGAATAACTGAATTTATTGATTTATTGAATTCATTTATTCATAATAAACATAAAGTAATTATTAATAAATACATTGCAAAGGTTCAGCTGTAAGTACTATATCTAGGTGTAGTTCAACAAGGGAAAGATTATTACTAACAGAGTTTAGAGAAAATTTCTTGGAAGAAGAATATTTGAATTGAAACTTTAAAGTATGGATAGGAATTCAGAAGATGAAAGGAAGGAAATAAGGCATGAACCATATTCTAGGTATAAGCAGCACTGGGAGCAAAAACATTAGAGATAGAAAAACTGGGAGAGACAGGGATGTATGGACCATGATGAATAAATAACCCAGTTTGACCAGAGTATCAAATACCTGGAGAAGATTAGTATGGCATAAGAAAGGTGATCCCAGAGTATATAGAACTTTGAAGGTCAGGCAAAGGTATAGAAACTTTATTCACTAGCCAAGAAGAAACAGAAGAGTTTGAAGCAGAGAAATGACATGACATTTTCTCCTTCCACTCCCCATAGACTGATAGTGCCCTTTCTGGACCTTTAATATTATTGGATGCCATTTTGTAGGTACTAGACTGCAGGCCTTGGACAAATTACTTTACCTTACTGACTTTAATTTTCTTCATCTGAAAATGGGGATTAAGTAACTTAATCCACAAGATTAAGATTTTTTTTTGAAGAGTAGATGAGATAATATATGTAATGTATTTTGTAACCATAGCGCTTCCTATTAGTGAACTGCTATTGACCTACATCTTGCCTTTACTTTTTTCTTCAGGGAAAAAAGGAAAGAATGAATATCCACTCATGCATTAATTTTTAATTTCCCACCATGCTTCTTTTGATCAAACTGAATTATTAGTTTTGGGCCTCCTAAGCAAACCATAGTCTTAGTGCAGTATGGAGCTCAAAACTGCACTAAGATTTTTGGGCCACCCTGTATTAACAAATGTCACAAATGGTGACTGTTACTTAGTCTCTCAGGGAAAATAAGAAATAATGTCAAGAAAATAACACATTGATGTGTATGTTCTTCTGTTTTTCTGTCTCCACATAAAACCTGCAACCATCCTTTGTTGAAAAAAATCTGATTCATTCTCTATAGTCTTCTGTTTGATTTGCTGTGCTTTTGGCCACACAGGTTCTTCCTGGGTTCGAGAACATTTTTTTTGCTCACTCAAGCTGGTTCGTGTATGCATCTACACTGAGGATATACAAACACTGGGACTTCTTCATCAAAGATCCAATGACTAAAAGTTCTCGTCATTCATTCAGCAGTTATCCAGGTAACAAGATTTAATCAGCTTTACTGATCCAAAATTATTGGAGAGAAGAAAAGAGAGCAAGATCTGTCTAAAATTAGTGAAAAGTTAGAATTACAGATTTTTTCTTAAAAGAAGAAATACTATCTTAGTCCTTTTGAGTAATATAGAAATTCTAACTATATTAACAGTGCTCCTAAAAGGTCATCCATATATTTAGATTAATGCTTCTAAATGCATGAAAACTGGTTGTTCTCCTGGTTGCAAATGTCAGTTATAGTAATTTGGTTCAGTAATCATTTATTGCAGTGAGAGTGCAAAAACACTGAAAAGCTTTTAAAAATATTATGAATCTACTTTCCTGGCTTAGTAAATATGAAATAGGGAATATCCTTCATGGTTCAGAATCATATAGTACCTCAGTCTAAACCGTCATAATTATTATACAGGATTATAGACACAGAAGAAAAAAGAAACCACTAATCAAAGGGTTCGAGTCAATTATATTTGACGAAATTGAAATAAGCCTGTATGAGTAATCATAATTAGTAATGAGTAATCCAATTAGTGTCCTCTGAGGCAGTACAATGGGATGGGAGCAGCGATGCACTGAAATTAGGAGGGCAAGGCTCCAAGTCTGACTCTGCCCCTTAGGAACCATGTGAACCTCTTGGAATTCTCATCTTGGTAAGGGTTGAATGGGGACAATCTCACTTGTGATATAGTTGTCCAATGAAGTATAAACACCACCCCCATTCCTCAACATGAGTTAACTGGGCTTGCATTTGCCTTGACAGCTTGCCTATATTAGATCTAGGACTAGGTATAAATTATGACCTCAGCTTATATGTTCTCCTTCTTATGATGAAATTGTATTTGCCTAAGTATATAATTATGCTTTGTCTCTCTTACTTGTGGAAAATCCAGTGTCTACTCCTTCCCTCCATCTCTCAACCTGGATTCAGGCTGAAGCAGGAATAATGGGGAGATGGAAATAAGTATTTATACAGTGTCTACTCTGTGCTAGGCACTGTGCTAAGTGCTTTTTACAAATATTATTTTATTTGATCCTCATGACAACCCTGTGAAGTAGGTGTTATTGTTATCACCCTCATTTTACAGATGGGAAAACTGAGGCACGCAGCATTTAATGACTTGCCCAGGGTCGCAGAGCTAGTAAGTGTCTCAGGCCAGATTCAAACTGAGGTCTTCCTGAGTCCAGGCCTAGCATTTTATCTACCGTGTCACCAAGCTGTTTCAACCCTTTCTTCAGAGGCACCAAATCTCCTTTCCAATTCTACCCAACATGTAATTAATGGCCATTAATTACACCAAGTAAGGATCTGTTAACCACCTGATATTCTTTACATAAAGTGTGGAAACAGATTCATCATTCATGAAAATAATGTGAGCAAATGACCACACGGAAACTGCTACCTGAGCTATCTGCAATGGGAACCTTTCTGAAAGTCTGCTTTCATCCCCTAACCTTTGGACCTCTCTCAGAGGAAAGAGGGCCCGGGAGGAAATTGTCCACCAACTTAACCGAGAGATAGGCTTGCACCCTCTTTACCAGGCAGTAGGGGAAGTAGGAGGACACAAAGCTCTGTCTAGTTGCTCCACAATATCACCTATTTACCCCATCAGTTCTCACCCGGGGTAAAGGGTCACTTTTCAGCTACTAATCCTCATCATAAAGAGCAAGGCCTCAGAGTCAAGGAAGAAGGGAGCAGAGGAGCAGGCATCTGGAAATCAGCTTCGCCACTCACTCTTCCTCCTGTAAGACATGAACAAGATAGATGATCTTTTGGTTTCCTCTTCATAGAATCCTCCAAAGGCCAGTTCAAAAAGACTTTGCCAAACTGGTGAATTCTAGAAAAGTCATTTTCCACGTCTGATGCCTCCATGGTAATGCTCACAACACAGGCTTAACATCTTTATATGGAGGGAACAGGACTAGATGTTGTAATAAGAACCTTTCTAGCTGATTCTCTGAATTAATATTTTTACTATATAGAAAAATATTTTTCAAAGTCTGCCACGTGAGGGAGGAATCTAACTTTTAAAAACAGAGATACTCATTTTGCATTTGCATCAATCATATTTGTCCAAAAAAACATTTTCCAAAGATGATATAATTTGAAATTGTTAATATTTGAAAGGGAAAAGTGTTGTATATTGAATTCAGATGAAGACTGGCAGTAATAGTTACAAAATGAAAACTCAAAGAATCCATCCATCAATCAGCAAACATTTATTAAGCATCTGCTATGTATCAGACAATGCAGTAGGCCCTGGGAATTCATTGTTGTTGAGTCGTTTCAGTTGTGTTCCAATTCTCCATGACCTCATTTGGAGTTTTCTTTGCAGAGATACCAACGTGGTTTGCTATTTCCTTCTCCAGCTCATGTTACAGATGAGAAACTGAGGCAAACAGGGTTAGATGATTTGCTCAGGGTCACACAGCTAGTAAGTGTCTGAAGCCAGATTTGAACTCAGGTCTTCCTGACTCCAGGGCTGGTGCTGTATCCACTGCATCACCTACTTACCCCTTAGGCTCTAGGGATACAAGGAAAAAAAGGAAATAGTCTCTGACCCCAGAGAACTTACATTCTATTGAAAGAAGACTTTCAATTTCAGTGCTGGGTTTGTTTGTTTTTAAGCTTAAGGTAATTATTGTGTTCTTGTGGAAATTTTCAAGCTTCACAAGTCCTAATCTATGTATTTTTGTATATTTCTCACAATCCTTACATTTTCCAACCTTTGCATTGAAATCAATGAATATCATAGTGTATACTGATTTAATTTAGAAGGTCTTATTTAGTTCTTATGTTTGCCATTATTTTGTAATTAAGCTGCAATTATTTTCATGTTTACCTTTTTGCAAATTATTTATTTGCCAGAACTATAATATGAAATGACCAGATAGCCCATAAAGTGATGCTTCTTATTGTGTTTGGACATTCACTAAAATAACTCTGCTGCCTCTTGTGTTCGCCTTCCCAAGAAGTATTCACCATTCATCCTTCCCTGTAATTACCTCCTTCTTTCTTCTGGTTTTGCTTATAGCAAGAATATCAAGCTTGATATGATTCACTTCCTCCAGCAAGGATCAGGCCATTTTACAAAGAACTCACATTTGGAATATCAAAATTCAAGTTAAAGTTTGTGGATGCTTAAAAACTGTTATTCTTAGCACCGTCTCTTCATATAACACCATCCCTGTAGAAGCAGAAGGGGGCCACCCAGAGCTGAGGGCCATTTTGTATTTTTCTTTGTTTCATGGGTTGCGATGCCCAAAAGATGTCATCACCATCACCTACTGGTGACAAATCAGCCTGTGTTGGAAAGCAGACTCGGAACATTCCCTAGGCCATATTCAAAGCCTTTCTAACATGGTAGAACCTGTGAGTGCTTATGCTTCACTTTGCATAGCCTTCAAGAAACATGGGTCACTGTGCCATGATGTGACATCAGAGTAAGACTTTGTGGAAGCCAAAGATTTATAGACTTCACATTGTATCAAGAACAGTTCATTTGGAAGAAAGAATTGGTATGCACTGGCCATAATAAGCACCAAAAAAGCATCATAAGAAATGAAATAGACTTTCAATAGTTAAGAAAATGCTTTTTATTGAAATAGGAGTTATCTAAGGATGTGTTGGAGCCAGCTTGAACTAACTAGTGACAGCTGACTATGAAATTTTCATTGTGAGCATTTGTACCTCAAAATCAGCAAATGCTACAATTCAGGGTTTGATTTATTATTTTGTTAATTTCCTAGACTTAAGAAAGTGATAGAGAAACTGTTAAAATGAAGATTAAGCTTAAAACTGTCTAAAGCAGACATTTCCTTTTTTCTGGAGAGCCAATTATCAAACATTTACCAGCACAGCCCTGGAGTTATCCCTGAATCAGCTGTTTGTGTAGAGTTAGACCACCAACTTGTTGGGGCAAAGATCAGAATTAATCAAAAGCAAGAAAAATAATGAGAAAAATACATAGTGAACAATCGAAACAACACAATCCAGAAATATTTATACAAGTACTCAGCAATGGAAAATGGACACCAGAAATAATATTGACATCAATTACAATAATGCAGTTTAACTGCATAAATAATATTGTCACAGTAGAAGACTAAACAATTCCAAAAGGCACCATAGTGAGCCAAACAAGCATTTATTATGTGCCTACTATATGCTAGGCACTATGCTAAGTGCTTGGCATACAAAGAAAGGTAAAAAAAAAAATGGCCTCTTTTCTCAAGGAACTCACAGTCTGATGGGGGAACCAACATGTAAACAACTTTGTATAACCAAAATATATACTGGATAAATTGGAAATAATCAACAGAAGGAAATCACTAGAATTAAGGGGGACTGAAAAAGACTTGTTGGGGGCAGGTAGGTGGTGCAGTGGATAGAGCACTGGCCCTGAAGTCAGGAGGACCGGAGTTCAAATCCAGTCTCAGACCAAACACTTGACACTTACTAGTTGTGTAACCCTTGGCAAGTCACTTAACCCCAATTGCCTAAAAAAAAAAAAAAAGAAAGAACGAAAGAAAGAAAGAAAAAAAGAAAAACACTTCTTGTAGAAGATGGGATTTTAACTGAGACTTAAAGGAAGCCAGGGAAACAGCCAGTGAAAATGCCCAAGTTCAGGAAATGGAGTGTCTGTGAGGAATAGCAAGGAGACAGATCACACTGGATCACAGAGTAAGCACATGGTGGAGAGAAGGTGTAAGATAACTGGAAAGGTGAGAAGGGGCCAACTTACAAAGGGCATTAGAGGACAAAGAGAGGATTTTATATTTGATTCTGGAGGTAATAGGGAGCCACAGGGGTTTACTGAATAATGAGGTGACATGGTACCATGACCAGTTTGACAGCTGAGTAGAAAATGGTCTGGAAGGGAAGAGACGGCAGGCCAGCCAACCAGAAGGCTATTATAATCATGAGGTGATGAGAGCCTGGGCCGGGGTGGTAGTTGTGTCAAAGGACAGAAGGGGACGTATAATGAGAGATGTTATGAAGGTAGAAGTGATAGAACTGGCTATTGGAGGGGGGTGAGAGAGAACTGAGGTGTGGAGGATGACACTAAGATTGAGAGCCTGGGTGACTACAAATATTTGATTTACTTAGCAAGCAGTGAGAGATGGCAGCCAAAGGCAACACTGTTTAGAATATAAACTTGTTTGTAAAACTTTATGGATCATGGATGCTTATAAACAATAATCCCATAAAGCAGAGATAAATAGTGGGAGTTGGCCAAGGTGGAGACAGACTCACTCCAGTAAAAACCTGAAATTTGCACTGTCTCAAATACTGGTCAAGAAATACATTGAGAAACTACAGTGACTGCTTCAACCTCATAACTGTAGAAAGTCAGCCAGAAGCCCCACAAATTGCAGGAAAGGCAATCTCTAGCAAAGCCAGGCCCAGCACAGGCAAACAAACCTATAGCTTCACGTTGTAACCAGAACTGGGCCAGAGACACATTTGGCCTTCAGGACTCTGTGTCCAGAGGCAACAAGAGTGTAGGACTCCTCCAAGAGAGTTCCAGCATGGTTGGAAATTTCTTTCTTTCTTCCTTCCTTCCTTTTTTGTTTCTTTGTTTGTTTGTTTCTTTCTTTTTTCCTTCCTTCCTTTCTTTTTTTTTTCCCTTCGAGTCAATTGGGGTTAAGTGACTTGCTCAGGCTCACACAGCTAGTGTCAAGTGTCTGAGGCCAGATTTGAACTCAGGGCTTCCAGACTCCAGGGCTGGTCCTCAATGGTTGGAAATTTCTAGTAGGGTATGTTGGAAGCCCAGGAGAGCAACAGTGTCCAGTGCAGCTTGGCAAAGTTCAGATTGGAACAGCCCAGACACTCAGGGGCTCCAAGGTCCCTAACATTCTTTCCTGAGACTCCCCTGAGGGCCTTGAGATCTCAAAGCTCTGAGCCTCAAATATTAAGGAGGACCAAACCCCAGGAGTTAGGATCAATTGCAGGAGCCTGGGCTTTTATATAATAATAATAATAATAATAATAATAATAATAATAGTCACACCAATAACTATTAACTTGCTATCTTTTAATTTTTTTTTTCTTGAGAGGGTCTTAGGAGACTAGATTTCTTTGGTATCAGGGATTTCCAAAATGAAAGCTTCCTAGAAAAAATCAGGTCTGGACCTGATATGTAACTTATAATCTGAAAGAGCTCTCTGGAATATTGCTGGGTTAAGTTCCTTGTCCATCTTCACATAGCCAGTATGTGTCACAAGTAGGACTGGAATACAGGTTGATCCTCAGTTCTCTATCTTTGTTGCTTCTCTTGTTCATAACATCACAAATAATAATAACCCAGCTGGATTTTTGTGCATCACTGCTCTGTTCTTCTGGCTCTGCTTCTTTGTTTCATACTAAAAAGGTCTTTAATTGATCTTGCCGTTCCGTCAAACTATCAGCTTAAATCTTTTCCCTTTCAAAGCCAAATTCCTATAATAAGTCTACACTTATTGACTTGATTTCCTCACTTCCCACTCATTTATCAGCCTCTCCCCATCTCTTTGTTTTGCCCACAAAAATCATATGAAAGAATTTATTAAATGTGTTGCTTGAGCAAAGCCATATCCAAAGCATTTCTTTGATCTGCATCTAGTAAGCATGTCAGAAAAGGAAATTAACTTTAAGATTAATTCTGTATTGATCCTTTCTTTATATTGCTGTCATTTTTCAATAAATGCCCCCCACCTGCTTATACAGGCCCAGTAGAACCCACCTATGTAACAATGATGAGTTTGTTAAATAAAAGAAATCAGCATTTTGGCTGTTTATATTTATGTGCCACAAATTGTTGAGCTAGTCCCCAATCGATGGACACTTGCTTTGCTCCCAATTCTTTGCTGTGACAAAAAGTTGTATTATAACTGCTTTTGTATATATGGAACCTTTCCCTCTGTTTTCCTTTAGAGTAGCCTAGTAGTTATATGACTGGGTCAAAGGATACACACATTTTAATGATTTTTTCCAGTATAGTTCCAAATAGTTCCCTAGTGGTTGGTCCAAATCATACCTTGACCAATAAGGCATTTGTGTTCATTTCTTCCCATAGCCCCTCCAACATGTATCATTTTTATTTTTTGTCATCTTTGACAATTTGATGAGTATGAGATTAAAATTCAGTTGTTTTAATTTGCATATTAATAATGAATTTAAGCAATCTTCCGTATGGTTTTTGGTAATTTGCATTTCTTTTCTTTTTTAAAAAAGTAATTAATTAATTTTTTTTAATTGTTTATTTATTTTTAGTTTTCAACATTCACTTTTATGAGATTTTGAGTGCCAAATTTTTCCCCCTTCCTCCCATCCCACCTCCCCAAGACAGCATGCAATTTGATATAGGCTATACATATATAATCATATTAAACATATTTCCACATTAGTCATGTTGTGAAAGAAGAATCAGAACAAAAGGGAAAAACCATGAGAAAGAAAAAAGAGAAAATAGTATGCTTTGATCTTCATTCAGACTCCATGGTTCTTTCTCTGTATGTGGATAGCATTTTGCATCATGAGTCTTTTGGAATTGTCTTAGATCATTATATTGCTGAGAAGAGCTAAGTCTATCATAGTTGGTCATCGCACAATGTTGCTGTTACTGTGTACAATGTTCTCCTGGTTCTTCTCACTTCACTCAGCATCAGTTCATGTAAATCTTTCTGGTT
Source organism: Vombatus ursinus (assembly GCF_900497805.2). Lineage (NCBI taxonomy): Eukaryota > Metazoa > Chordata > Mammalia > Diprotodontia > Vombatidae > Vombatus > Vombatus ursinus. The sequence continues at coordinate 378,234 of NW_020951209.1, forward strand.
TTTCTGAAGTCTGCCTGCTCATCATTTCCTATAGAACATTAGTATTCCATTACATTCATATACCACAACTTGTTCAGCCATTGCCCAACTGATGACCATCCCTTCAATTTCCAATTCCTTACCACCACAAAAGGAGTGGTTTGCATTTCTTTTCTTGAAAATTGCCTGTTCATATCCTTTGACCAATTGTCTGTTGGGGAAATGACTCTTTTTCTTATGTATTTTCCATATATTAATAATGATACCTAACATTTATGTAGCACTTTAAGGCTTATAAAGTACTTTACAAATGTTATTTCATTTGATTTTCACAACCACACGAGTTAAGTACTATTACTATATCCATTTTACAGATGAGGAAACTGAGGCAGACAGAGCTTAAGTGACTTGCCTAGAGTCCCACAGCCAGTGAGCATCTGAGGCTAGACTTGAATTCAGGTCTTCTTGACACCAGGTCTAGTGTTATGACTAAGTCACCTAGCTGCCTCTTAACCAAGCCTTTAATACTACAACCTAAGATTTTGCTAGAAATTGGAGTCCAACAAAATCCACTTTTCTTCTATTCTTAAAAACTGGAACAACATTTGCCCTTCTTCTGTCCTGTGGAGCCTCACCCATCTTCCGTAATCTCTTAATTGTCATTTATCCAAACAAGGCCTACTAATCACATCTGCCATTTTTGTTTTGTTTTTGTTTTTGATTTCAGTAATCTGGAAAGTAGTTTACCAGGGTCTGGTGACTTGAATTTATCAAGAACAGCTAATGCTTTCCTACTATCTTCTCTGCTTACCATGGTTTTCAACTCCTTTTCACCTGTGTATGTTCTGTCTTTTCCAGCCCAAAGATCATTCTCCTTAGCAGAGAAGATATCAGCATTCATGTTCTATATTACCTTTTTGCTTCTAAACTGTGTAAGAAGATACAAAGTGAGATCAGTCAAGTGACTATATAGCAGAAATAAAAAGAATAAAAGAGCAGTTCTAGCAGGTGTTTCAGTAGCTCTCCTTTATCTCTGGGGAGACATAGATATTCTCATGGGGGAAGCAAAATTGTGAGGTACTAGAATTACTCTTAGATCAGGGGTGGGGAACCTGTGGCCTTGAGGCCACATATGTCTAGGTCCTCAAATGCAACCATCTGACTGAATCCAAACTTCACGGAACAAATCCTTCTATTAAGGGGATTTACCAGAACATAACTAGCTGGAGTAGATCAGGGGTAGATCCTTTTATTAAGGAGATTTGTTCTGTGAAGTTTGGATTCAGTCAGATGGTCCCACTTGAGGACCTAGAGAGCCACACGTGACCTCAGGGCTGTAGGTTCCTCACCCCTGCCTTAGATCATCTCTACTGCAGAAAGAGACTAGGAAGTTGGTGAGATCAGAGTACAGACACATCAGTTTAGGGGTCCATTTTCTTTCATTTACCCTTGAGTCTTCCTGAGATGGCAGTAGAAAGCTACTGTGACATGTCTTAGCCCTTGAGATTAGGGACTTTTTACTCGATATATAGGTAACTAGGGCACATGGCAGTTGCCTTTGGAGCTAGGATGGCTGCTTGTCTTATGGAGGAATGGCAGCTTGCTTTGGAATTAGAGATGACCAGACCCTGGTCATCATCCCTCTCTGCCATAGTTTGGGGCTCCATCAGTGAGTCAAAAAAGGCTGAGAGGAGACCATAGCCAGCACCCCCCAAATCCACTCAGAGACTTGGGTGGTAGAGATAAGCATGGCTGAGGCAAGTCCAGAGAGGCAGGGACTGATGACTATTAAAAATAGGTGAGATGGAGAGGAAGTCAGTTCTCTGTCACTGTACTACTCTTGCTTCCCATTTGTTAACCCTTATTCTGAGAGGGATCCAAGACATGCAACTTCTTCCTTCATCTTTTCTGTAGACAGTGGGAGCAGGTGGTTATGGATGATCTCCCAGCATCCCAGAGTTTCCAGAGATGGTTGGGTAAAAGAGGGCTCTATGTCCAAATGCTTAACAGTTTTTCTTTATTTTTTGCTATGCATCCCTCCCCCCTTTTTTGCCATAGTATGTTGAATGCTAGTGCTCTATGAATGTGGAAATGTCAGAGGAGGAGAGAGGAGATGATGGGATATAGTTCAACTAAGAAAAAGATTCCATATGTTGGGTAGTAGCTAAAGCCATCAATTTACTATTTTTAATATTTATAATTTTAAGCAATATTTCATATACCCTAATTTAAAATCCAAACTTGGCCACTGCACCAAAAAAAGATGTATATGTGTAGTGGGGTGGGGTAGAGTGGGGTAGAGTTATGGTTGAAAATAGTCTAAGCATTTTCAGGATGAGCATCCTCTGGTGGCCAGTGGGGGATACTGTCACCTTTTGGAAGGCTGGACCACACTGAAGTGATTCCTGGGTTGATGATTCAAGGAGAGCACCATCTTGTGGATAACTAAAATATGCCAGATGTACCTCACTTTTGATAGGATCAAGCTGACCCCAATGAATGATGGCTGGGATGATGTCTCAGAATTCTTTTCTAAGATTTGTATACAAGAATGAGCATCCAGAGTAGGATGACCTTGGGAAGGATGGATCTGAATACAACTTGTAATAATTTAAGAGATTTTAAATACATTTTTGGATTACTAAGGATTATAGGAGAAATAAATAACAGGGCTCCCTATACATAGGAATCCAGTTTGGAACTGGTGCATTCACTGATATATACAAACATTAGATCCCAGTCCTTAAAATGTGGACCAATAGAAGGTCTTTGTTTTTGTGCCAGCTGAGGAAGGTAATGTCTTCACCAGGAACTGTCAAGGCGTAGAAATAGTAGTGTAGATAGCAGCAATTGCAACATATATTTAGAGACATTTCTAGATCTTTTCTATTTCCAGAGTGGGAGACACCTAATAAAGTGGGACTGCCATCAGTGTAGATTCTTGAATTTTGCCATATTTAAGTAAGGACTCATAGTTCATTCATAAGGAGTTTTTCTGGAATTCAGAACTGAGGGAGAGAATTGAGGACAAATTGGAAGAGAAAGTCCATTGGATGAGTAAAAAGAGGCATAGCACAGTTTTTAATGGATGAAACCTGTCCAGGGAAGGAAAATGTCTAGGTAGTTTGAGGATTAGAGGAACTTTGCAGGAGAAAGAGGGGAGAAGCCATTGCCAGAAGTGAAAAGTTTCATCAGATGCCATTGCTGGTGGAGGACTGTGCAAGATGGTATGTTCTCTATCTCATCCTCACTCCTTTTAATCCTCTAAACAATGGGCTGGGGCAGTTAGGTGGTGCAGTGGATAGAGCACCAGCCCTGGAGTCAGGAGGACCTGAGTTCAAATCCAGCCTCAGACACTTGACACTTACCAGCTGTGTGACCCTGGGCAAGGCACTTAACCCCATTGCCTAGCCAAAAAAAAAAAAAAAAAAAAAAGGTCATATATTTGAGTTCAAAATGTCAACTTCACAAGCACAAGCTAGGTAATAGATCCACACCCCCCTCACAAAAAAAAAAGATCTAAAGGCTTTAGAGAACTGTAAATTTAATAACTAAATGATATGACATGGAAGTCATAAAAACTATGATTTTAAGCATAATGTTCAGGAATGAGTTGGGCTCAACGTCCTCCCTTGGAGTCCCTTCCAACTCCATAAGTTTTTAAAAAAAGGAATTTCAACATGCAAATTGTCCAAACAACTGGTCAGTCTTAATACTCATGAGCTTTCTTTGTCCATTCAATCCTATATGTTTTCCCTTATATGGTAATAGTCAACATTTACTCTATTGTTCTGGTTCTGTTCATTTCACTTTGAATTATTTCATTAAGTCCTTTCTGGTTTCTTAATATTTCTCATACTTATCAATCTAAATTATATTATAGTACCATTATTTTAATATGCCACAGTTTATTAAGCCATTCCCCTAATCCCATTTTGTTTGTTTCCAGTATTGTTCAATTATAAATAATGACAATAAAAAATCTTCGAATAGGTAGCTCTTCATCTTTCTTTTTGATAATGCTTTTAGGATACATCTTTACAAATATAATCATTGGGTCAAAGGACATGATTATTTTTATAACTCCTGTAATGTACTATCAGATTGCTTTCTAAAAACATACTAGGAGTTTGCAATTCTACCAACAAGGTATGAACTTACCTATTTCTTCACAATTGTGCCAGCATTTTTGGATTGCTACTTTAATCATTTTTGCTAATTGAGTGGGCATTATTGTATCTCAAAATTATTTTAATTTGCATTTCGTTGATTATTAGTGAGCATGAGCATTTTAGATTTTTCTACAATATGGTTTAATCTTTTTTCTTTTAATCAGTCAATTTCCGCTCCCTTCGAGACTGAACTCTGCCTTGTGACAAAGGAAAACAATTCACAATTAAAATAATCAGGGAGTTTACTTGGAATTACAGTTGAATATTTTTAACAGTTTCTTACAAATTTTAGTTTTTATCTGTCATATTTACCATAATATTTCAATCTGTTATTATCTTTATCTTGATTTCACCTATGTAGATATGGCTATAAATGTATACACCTATATCTATACATGTCCATATCTGTCTATGTCTGTCTGTCTATCTATCTAATACTTCTTAGCTACCATTTGCTCCCTTTGCTGCTTGTAATAGTCTGGGAAAAACTGAAGGAGAGAGAAGTGCTTTTCATATATTTCAGAGAAAAGAGAATAAGCTGAAGGCATCTCTCCTTTTTTAATCCTCTCTCTGTCTCTGTCTCTCTGTCTCTCTGTCTCTCTCTCTCTCTCTCTCACACACACACACACACACATTTTTCTTGCCACAGTCGTGGCTAAGGTATCAATAAAAGGATTCCTTCATTATTCTAAAGTGCCCATGTCTTTCATTGCTGAGCCAGCAGACAAGGTATCTCTGTACATATTCCACAGGATTTGAGTCTGTGTAGATGGTTATGTATGCATGCATGTATGTATGTGTTCATGTAGCTATATTTACTATAGATATAGACTTTATGGTCAGACATTTTTCATTTCTGTATACTAGTGAAAGACAGCTAAGAAAGATGAGCTGCTGATTTACGTGAGCAGAGGACATTTCTATAACGGACAACCCTTAAAAATCTAACTCGTAAAACCACTGGAAGTTCTTGAAATTTTTTCTTGTTCAGGGAAGTGGGTAGAGCCACAGATGTTGAAACGTTAGTTGGAAAACGTTCAGAGTATTGTTCACTGAATTATAGCGTTCCAGGAATAACGATCCCCATGAAGCTCAGATTTCACTCAACTCACATCCAGTTTTTTTCTTAGATGCCTTCGTATGTCTTTCAGGGAATATGCATGCAAACAACTGGTGCTTCAGAAGAGTCCCAGCACCTCCAGGCACTGCTCTGGTAATCTTATTGCAAATGGGCTCAACTCTTTCATGCCTTAGAATAATAAGAATAAATGAGCAGCAATTTCAGTTGTGGTAATTATTTTTGCTGCTTGAGTTTTCTTTTTTTGGAAGGAGGGAAGATAATCTAAGACAATATGTGAAACCTCTAAAACATCAGCCACAACTCCCTTGCATGTATTTGTGTCTGTCAGTGTTTTCTAATCTAAAATATGATTAAATTGAAGGGTTAAAATATATGTGTAGACACACATGTATGCACATATATATGTATATATTAAATCAATGTGTTAGAATAAACTTAGGCATAAATACACTTCTGTATGTAAGTATATATAATACACACGTGCAAATGTAGCTACATGTACACCCATTTCTACACCAATGGCTTCATGTGCATGTGTGTATTTTTTTTTTCCGTATTTTGCTAGGCGATGGGGTTAAGTGACTTATCTAGGGTCACACAGCTAGTAAGCGTCAAATATCTGAGGCCAGATTTGAACTCAGGTCCTCCTGACTCCAGGGCCAGTGCTCTATCCACTGCACCACCTAACTGCCCCTGCATGTATATATTTTAACAAATTGATTTCATCTATAGATATATACATAGATGAATTTATATGAGTGTAAGTATGTATATTTTAACTTATCAATTTAATAACAATCCAACTATATATAGAAGAAATATCTAAATCAATATAAACACTCATCTCCTACTATGAATTCTGAGCTCCACCTTGCCCTGCTTCCTGAATCCATCCCACCCCTTGTTCCCTCTGCTTCTCTCTTCTCTTCTCCTGTTTGTGGATGTGGCCCATTTCTGCCACCAGATTTAAACTCCTGAAAGGGGGCCGTATCTAATTCACTTTTGCACATCCTACAGCACATGTCTGGAAATTAGCAGGTGCTCAATAAGAATTCTTTTTTAATTTATGGAATTGAATATGATTCAATTCACATGTTTCACTGACTTTACTCCATGCATTTGAAGTTAAGGCTTCGTGGCTGTAATATGTATACCTACGTGTCATGAGGGAACAGTTCCCTAATCAAACCACATCAACTAGCCCACTTGGTCCATTTGTTGCTGTCAGATTGAATCACAATCCACTTGCTAGGAAAGGCCATCACTGCTTCCCAATCTTCTCTCAACCCCACGTGCTGTTTAGAACACTATGCCCTCTCATCTTGTGATGATCTGTCTTTCCTTCTTTCAAACAGTTCCAAAAATCCCATCTCCCCTTCCCAACTATTGCTGACTAACTGGGTATAAGATGATTTCCCTGAGCCCCACCCTGTCAGAATATGTACCTCCTGATGACTCACTTTCTTCAATTACATCAAATTCACTTGCCCCATTACTGATTTATAGTTCATATATGCTATATGCCAGCTAAGTGTTTTTGTATTTTGGTGAGACCATATTTCCTTTAATATGTATGGATATGTAATATTAAAGAAATGTTGCTGGTCTTAAGAGGTTAGGCCCCTCCTCCTTTCCTCCTCCCTCACTATACCCACTCCCTCTCTTTAAGGGGTCCATCTTTTCTAGACCCAGGCCTGAGGTCCCGACTAGGTTCATTCTTGAGGGGAAGGAGGGATAACAGGAGGTTTAGGCTCTCTTTCCTCACACTCCTCTGTGCTCTTTAACCCCCTACCCCAGTGCCTTGAAGACAAATTATGTAAAGCTAAGGTTATTGACTTATGTCTACCTCTTCCACAAGCTGAGGAGAAAAAAGGTATTCATTATATAATGGGAATCAGGTTGGGACAGGTATTTATTTCTTACCATAAAAGAAATGCTAAATCACAAAATACTCATAAGCACAAAATGATACAACTTAAAACAACATTCATTTACTTAACTTATAACTACTGTTGAAATATCTTGGCAGGCTGATATGTAAATTTCATCCAAAGTTTCATAAAGCATTTTCTGGGATCAGGCATTTTGCATTTCACCTTGGCTCTGCGTTGTCCAAACAACCCCCAATATTCTTCTGCTGGTAAGACTGCCCAGGCTTGTGCAAAGCCCTTAACAAAGGGTGGTTGGCTTCTCTGATTCTAAACCCTGCTGACAGCCAACTCCATTTATTTGACCCAGCATCTTGAGACCACAAGGTCACATCCAAGGCTAGTCACATCCATGTGGAAGCTGATGTTTGGTCATCTACTCAAGAAAGGAAACACAATGCAGGAAATGCTGCCAGAGGCCTAAGCCCAAGGTCACCTAATCAAGTCCATGGTATATATGGGAATGGTAATAGAGGGAGAACACAGCCTGTATCCACCAACTCCTCCTCAGAGAGGCCGGAGACAGAGTACACCACTGTCAGTTCTGCTATAACACTTGTTTTGAAAATGTGAAGTTGTTCTAATGTAATTGAGGTGTTAGGGAACAGTTTGAGCATAACACAAATTTTGGGTTTGTTTATGTACAATTTTGTCTGTGAAAAACCATAAGAATACAGAAAACTGTGCCACTTCATAATAACTCACAATCTGCAAACCTTGCATTTCCACAAACTTCTGGCCTTTTTCCAGGTAAAGTGCTATATTTCTTATATATCTTCTGGCCAGTAGCAGTTGTAGGCAGACCACAACAGATGCCATCGCTATTTATTATGGTATTTCTGTATTTGTAACCATTTAACATGCATGAAACTATGCTAATGTTATATTAAGTTCATATCTTTTTTTCACATATCCCTGACAAAGTTTTTGAATGATGTGCCCCAACCTCATTTTTCCCATAAGCCCTGTGACTTTTATTGCCAAATTTTGCATCATATGGTGATTTTTTGGTGATATATGTTACATTAAAGCAGAACTGAATTTCCCTGCCACTGGTAAATATAAGAGCAGAGACCAAGCCAGAAGTTTTCTCTTCTTTAAAAAGGTGCACTGTATCATTGCCTTCTCGGGTTCAGCAACCAATGAGGGCATCACTTTGTCATTTCAAAGCAAGGAAGCATTTATTATGAAGTACCCACTGTGTTCCAAGTGTGTGCTAAGTGTTTTACAAATATTATATCATTTGCTTCTCACAACAACCCTGAGAGGTAGGTACTATTATTATCCCCACTTTACAGATGGGAAAACCGAGGCAAACAGTTTGTTTGTTTAAAGTGACGTGCCCAAGGTCACACAGCTACTGTCTGAGGCTAGATCTGAACTTAAGTTGTCTTGACTTCCAGCCTAGTATTAAATCCACCATGCCACCTAACTACCTCACCCATATCTTTTGGCTCTGAGCAGAAACAAATGCTGAGTTACCATGTCTCTGTAGTCCCCAGACATTTTCAGCAGAGTTCTAGGCACATACTTCTTGGGATGCCCCCATGGGCCAATTCAGTTATATAGGCATGAATTGAGGAAGAATGGAGTGGAGGGAAAAGAGGAGTATGGGCATAGTGAAAAGTGTAGTGACCTTAGAGTTAGAAGACCTGAGTTCAAAGCCTAGCTCTGGTACTAGTCCTATGTGTCCTTCTATTCAATCTCTCTGAGCCTCAGTATTCTCATCTATAAAATAGGGGTAAAACAGGTAAACTACATACTATATGTATGCTATTATTATTACTTATCTATCTCAGCGTGAACTCTAATCTCTTCCAATGCAGAGACCACATCTGCCTAACTGACTTTGTTAAAATTTCCCTTGATTACATCTTTTTATCTCCAGGAAGGAGCATTTTCTCACTTTCCCACCATCCCACTCCCAGGCATCTCTCTTACACCTTAAATTGTAGAGTGAGTTCAAATCTTCATTAATAGATTTTCTTCCTCAGTAGTTCCTTATGCCAATGAAATCACAGGTCTACTAAAACAAAATCTATCTTAAGAGTCAGCTCCCATAATTCTGTCTTTTCAACAATGCACAATGTTCCTAGAAGGAATGTGTCAATCAGCTCTCCTATGGATCCCCTCCCCTCCTGTGACTTCTCAAACCAAAACACATTCCCCTCTAGGTGTTGTCTATTTGAATATAAGGTCCTTAAGAAGAGGAACTGTTTTGCCTTTGTATTTGTAACTCCCATGCTTGGCATTATGATAATAATAATAGCAATAACAGCAACATTTATATAGTGCTTGCTACGTTACAGAAACCGTATTAAGTACGTTGCAAATATTAACTCATTTGAGCCTCACAACAACCCTGCAAGGTAGATGCTGCTATTATCCCCATTTTATAGCTAAGGAAACTGAGATTAAGTGACTTGCCCAGAGTCACACAACTAGTAAGTATGTGAGGCAAGATTTTGAACTCAGGTCTTCCTGACTCCAGCTTAATTTTTTTTAAATTGCCATTCATTCATAGTGCAGCAGAAAAAAAAAAAAAAAACAACCAAGACATAGACCTTGCCTTCAAATAATCTGAGTTAGAGAACCTTCAAGGCTCAACTTAGGTGCTACCTCCTCATTTTTCCCAGCTGTTAAGGGTCTTCCTCAGATTTTTTCATAAACCTCTGATCTCTCCCTAGCCTTCTTCACTCCTTTCTTTGTATTTTACTTATCTGTCTAGTGTTGTATTTCTCTAGTAGAATATAAGCTTCTGGAGGACAAGGTTTTGTTTTTATCTTTGAATCACCCACCAGTGTTTAGGACCAAAGCTCATAACTAGGGTGGTGCTGTAAGGGTTTTGCGCCATAGCACTGAAAACACCAGTACCCCTTCCACAGAAGAAAGAACTGAGGTTAGCACCTGTTAGCAAGAAGTTAAAAGAGGAAGTTACCAAATGGCTCATTTCCTAACCTCAAATGACTTCTCTCCTGGCCCAGTCCCACTCTAGAATGACCTCCCAGCAGCCCAGGGCCCAGTGTCCCAGATTGAGAGCCTTATAATGTTCTATGCCATTTCACCTGGATGTAGCTTGGGCTGCCCCAGGGACAAAAATTGCTATTCACAAATGCCTACCATAGTGCGTTTCATACTTGCAGGGGTGGGAGGGAAGGGTGTAACAGATCTGTGATTTTATCAATGTCAGCAACTCCCTGTGTGGAAAATTCCCTTAACTAATGCAAATGAGTAACTCCTGTGACTTCTGGTCTTAGAGAGCTTCCTCAGGCACTGAGAGGGTAAATTCCTTATCCAAGATCATACAACTAGTATAGGCAGGCCTGAAACCAAAATCTTCATGACTCTAGATCTATCCACTACTCCATATTGCTTCTGATTGGTTCATGTCTTTTCATTTTGGTTTCCCAACTAACTTGCCAGTTCCTTGGGGTTATGGACCATGTCGAAATACTTTGTCTGCATCTCTCAGTACAATTAATACAGTGTTGAATACATTCCAGACTCTTCTCCAGGGAAGAGTCAGCTTCATCATTATTATTGTTGGTTTTTTTCCCATTAACATCTTTGTCTTAATTGTGTCTGTTGTTTTTCTGGTTCTGCTTACTTCATGCCGTATCATTTCTTCATTGTTGTCCTTTCTCAATACTATTCAATAACATTCATATACCACATTTTCCCCATCTCATGGATATCTATTTTGCTTCCACTTCTTTGATTCCACCAAAACATGTAAATGAACGAATATTTTAGTATATATGGGACCTTTTCTTTCTGTCTCTGAACTCCTTGGGCTATATGCCTGGATCAACAGATATCCATATCCCACCCTTAACTGGGGGAGGTACCCTATGGCTCTACATTCTGTCTACCGTATATAGAGCTCTCTTACCTATACACTCTCATTAGTTGAGTTCATCATCTCCCATAGAGTTAATTATCATCTCATTAAAGATGACTTTCTCCTCAGCTCTAGTCTCACATCTGCCTATTAGACATCTTGACCTAGATGCCCCATAGGCATCTCAACCTGTCCCAGAGCAAAGCCAAACCAACCCCTCTTCTGAAGTTCCCTGTTTCTTTCAAGGGCATCTCCATCTCGGAGTCACTCTCAGCTTTTCACACTCACTCGTCCTACATTTGAGTCAGTTGTCACGTCTTATCAATTCTACCTCCACTGCACATCTCACATTCATCTTTTTCCCTTCACTCATTTTATCACTACCCTGGTTGAAGCCCTCATTACCTTTTGCCCAGACTATTGCACTAGCCTCCTAGTTGAATTCATTGCTTAGGCTTAAGCCAGTCTGCTCCTCAACTCATCTAGCACACAGCTAGATCATATCATTCTCCTACTCAGTGAACTCCAATGGCTTCCAATTACCATTAAGATCAAATATCAGTTCCTCAGTATGGTATGTAAAGCCCTCAACAATCTGGTCTCAACCACCCTTCGCAGGTTTGTTTTATATTATTCTTCTTTGCAGACTCTATGATCTATCTACCCTACCAAGCCGTCTTACCGTTCCTTATAAACAACTTATCTCCTGTCTCCATGACTTTGTACCACATGTCTCCCATGCCAGAAACTCACTCCCTTTTCACTCTCTACCTCTTAGAATCCCTGATTTCTTTCAAAACTCAGGTCAAGCATCACCTTCTGTGTGACCCCACAGATGCGAAGGTCTTCCTCCTCAAAATTATCTTGAATTTATTTTGTACATGACTATATGTGTACATGTTTTCTCCCCCAATAGAATACAAACTTGAAGGCAGAGACTATTTTGCTTTGTCTTTGTATCTTCAGCATCCAACGTTATGCCTGGAACATAGGACCATAGACTTAGAACTGGAAGGTAATTTAAAGGCCATATAGTCTACGCTTTCCCCTTCCTGCCTCATTTTATAGATGAGAAGACTGAGTCTCATAGAGATTAAGTGGCTTGGCAAGGTCCCACGGGTAGTGGGGGCAGATCTAGAATTTAAGCTTCTTTGATTCCAGCGTCTTTCCAATGTACCACATTTGCCTCTAGGTACTTAATAAGTCCTTGTTGATTTATTAATATGGACTTTTTAGTAACATTTTAAATGTAATTCCAAATTGTATTCCATAATGGCTAGATCAGTTTATAGCTCTACCAACAGAATCAAACAGAAGATTTTGTATTTTATTCTATAGTTTATAGTTTATCCTAGACATAGTTGGGAACCACCATAATTTATTGAATAGATGGGTAATGTGGTCAGACCTGCACTTCATTGTCAGTTAAATAGAGGAAGGACCATAGTGGAGAGAGACCTGAGACAGGGAAACCAACCAGGAGGCAATTGCAAAAACCTAGGTATAAGGTAAAGAGGACCTGCACCAGGAACTTGGCAGTTTTGGAGGAGAGAAGGGGTATATACAGAGGAAAGAAGAGACACACGTAAGAAATGTTAAGAAAATGGAGTTAATAGGACTTGGCAACAGATTGGCTAGAGAGATGAAGAGTTGAAGATAATGCCCAAGTTGTGAATGAGGATGACTGGGAAGATGGCGGTGTCCTCTATAGTAATTAAGAAGAGGGAAGGGTTTGTGGCGAAAGATGGCAAGTTCAGGTTTGGATATGTTGAGATTAAGATGTCTAGAGGATATCCAGTTCTAGAGCATTGAATGTTCTGAGACTGGAAGCCAGGTGAGAGTTTAGGGCTGGATAAATACATCTGAGAATCATCTACACTGAGATGATAATTGGATCCTTGCCACGCTTGAGACGCTGCTGTAGTGCTAGCAGCTCATGCCAACTCATGTGCCACCCTTCCACATAGAAAGGGTTCCATTTGATCACCAAAGGAGATACTGAATATGTAATTTATCTGCCAGATGGTGATATACTACAGCCACCCGCCCAGTAGTCCCATCAGCAAACTCCGGCGAAAGAACCTCGCCAAAATAAAAGGCTGTAAAATTTGCACTAGCCACTAGAGGGCATTCCTATCTCCTGCTACCTATGTAACAAAAGAACCAAGCCTTTAAATTTTAGCCTAGTAATTGATATAGAAAATTGCTCAAGATTATTAAATCATGAAAGACCTATGGCTTGCTACCTCTTCATTCCACATCTGGAATCTTCTTTTCTTAGTTATAACCAAGCCATGTTCATTAGATTCAAATGAAGTGTTTTGGGGCCACTAAATTTATTACATAGATAAAAATGGAAAAGAAATAAATCAGGCATTCTTGCCTAGAACATTCATCCCCACAGTCTTCTGGTCTCCTACAACTCTGTATGGGTACCCTCAGGTCATGGGAAGTAGCTTCAGAAAGGGGGATGGGGCAGAGGGGAGGGGTATATCCTGGACCCTCATCCTAGATAGACGTTAGAGTTTATACAGGAAAGCAGAGTCAGTGAGAGAACAAAGGTCTGTTACCCTGCCCCTGTTCACCTTTTCCTCTGCACTCCATGATAGCTAACGGGCCCTGGCATTCTGGATTCTTCTCAGCAGTGATGACCCCCACAAACTGCATTGGCAGCTTACATCTCAGCACTCGGTTCTTTTCTTGACTCCTCACTCCTCCCCAGCATTGTTGGCAGAGAAACTCAGGCAGAGAAGTGTGCAAACCTAAGAAATCTGATTCCCCAAACTTTCTATGACTTGCTCACATGCCAGCCTCTTGCTGCCTGTGTGTAGTGTCTCTCTGCTCCCTGTGCCAAATAGCCTACAAGAAGTGTGTCAAGGGCAAAAGGGAAAGGGCAGACCTATACATTCGCCCACTAGAACTCACCAGATCCCTTCATCCAGCGTTATGTTTGTAAATGTTTAATAACCAGCTCTGGAGGGGATTGGGAGTATATAAATGACGTACTTTTATGTTCAATTTGAATTACTAACATTTTCTCTATCATTTTCTCAAGTTTGGGCAACAGAATAATAAATCAAGCCCCGATCTATAGCATTTGCCAATTTCTGCAATGTAAATGCTCAAACTGAAAATTCAGTAGTCTCATTCAAGCCTGTTCAAGGTGGTTTCAGCACACTCCTGAATATAGTTCATGTTAAGTAACTGAAATTTAACTTTTGCAGAGTGTTTTATGACTATACAATCTGGCAAAATAAAGATGATTCTGTACTGTTTATTTTTCTGTAGGTTTTTTGGAATCTCTGGATGACTTTTATCTTCTCAGCAGTGGTTTGGTCATGCTGCAGACCACCAACACCGTATTTAACTATACCCTGCTAAAACACGTGGTGCCAGAATCTCTTTTGGCCTGGCAAAGGGTCCGGATTGCCAATATGATGGCAGATGGTGGCAAGAGGTGGGCAAATATCTTTTCAAGATACAACTCTGGTAAGTAACCTTATAAATGAGCTTCCAGTCAAATAAGACAATTTTTCTTTGGTATCACAACATATGCATGTATATCTTTTGTTTCGAGATAGCCAATAATGGCAGGCCATGTTCTCCCCCATCTTAGGTACTTATAACAACCAGTACATGATCCTTGATCTGAAAAAAGTGAAGTTAAATGACAGTCTTGCCAATGAGACCCTCTTCATCGTGGAGCAAATTCCCACGCTCGTGGAATTCACAGACCAAACTGACGTTCTTAGGAAAGGTATGTACTTGGCAGAGGTCTGCTTGTACTAGTCAGGCTGGAAAAAAAAAATTAGACTAAGTTACCATAAACTGGTTGTCCAGCGCTGAGATCTGCACTGCATCCCTACAGTTTGAGGTTGAGACCTTGTAATTAGTCATTTATAATTTCTCACACCCCTTGGAGATTGGCCTGTTCTCTGATATTGCTGGATAAGTCACTTAAAACCTCACTGGTTCTTAGTTTCCCCATGTGTCAAATGGAACAAGTAGTGCTCAGGGGGATTACGGAAATTAATATCTAAATTTGAGAAGTCAGAGTTTTATAGAATAGATGGATTGAAAATTTTTTCCTTAGTCATCTACTGCTGTAAGCGCTCCTTTCCCAATGTTTATCCTACTTCCACCTCCTTCTTTCACTCTTCTCATCAGTGATCTCTCTGCCTGATGTTTGCTACTCCTTCCCTTGGTCCCATCCCAACCCTATTCCCACAGCATCCCACTCAACATCTGCCCATCCCTTCCACTATGTTTTCTGGATCTCTATTTAGTCTATAATTATCTGTATTTAGCTTATAATTAGATTATATTAGACTATATTTATTCTGGATCTCTATTTAGTCTATAATTACCTGTATTTAGCCTATAATTAGATTGTATTAGACTATATTTATTCTGAATCTCTATTTAGTCTATAATTAGCAAATATCTGTATTTAGTCTATAATTAGAATATATTAGAATATATTTATTCTGGATCTTTATTTAGTCTATAATTAGCAAAAATCTATATTTAGCCTGTAATTAGATTATATTAGGCTATATTTATTCTGGATCTATATAATTGGCAAACTTCCTTTCATTTTAGACCTCTTCCTTTCATGCACCTTCTATCTTTTGGCACTTACTAGGGCCTGACTCCCCTTGGAAGACACCACATCCCTGGCCATCCTTTCTAATACTGGTTGTGCTTTTTTTTCTCATACCCTTTTCCCCTTACCTGGTACGTGAGTTGGAATACTCCTTGCTCTCTGTTGCCACTTCCAGACTCTTCCTCTTCTTCCAGCACTTAGTAACCTTTCCTCCTTGAATCTTCACTCCAAATTTATCACCCAATCCAGATCCCAATGGCTATTACCTACCAACCTTCAAGACATTCTTTCCTTTCACAATAAGTTACGTGCCTGCTTATGGTGTCACTTCCTATCTTGACTCAACCGTCACTTTGGCTCTTCTTAGGGCTAGGTCCTTCCCTTTGCTATTAGCTTTGGCAACATAACTGAGTTTGAATCCCATTACCAGGTGCAACTTGAGCTTAGGAAAACTTGAAGATTCTAAGGAATTACAGCTATGCTGTTTTTGGTGGCCAATTCATTGGATAATCTTTTTTGGGGGAGGGGTGAGATACACTGGCACCTAAATTCCCCCAGAGGAGCATTCAAAGCCATCTGTCTTTTGGGGGATTCCACCAGATTGTGAATATTGTTGTAGTGTTATAGTGCAGCCCCAGGAAATTTATCTCCTAGTCTATAAATTGCTTTAAGATCTTTAGTTGAACTAAAAGACATCAGGATTTACATTAATGTAATGATCTTAATTCCTGAGGACTACCGATTAAATGGACTTTTTCTAGAAAAAAGAAAGATGGCATACTATGGATGCATAATAGTGCATATACTGTCAGACATGGTCAATGTGTAGATTTGTTCTTTTAGCTGTTTTTCTTTGTCACAAAGATATTTTCTATGTGGGAGTAGTAATTAAGAAATGATGGTGATATTTTAAAAATGAAAAGCATTAAAAAAAACTTTTAAAAAGATAATTGGCTAAACACTAGTTTAAAAAAAAAACGGATTCTAATGCTTCACCTTTTAAGTAAACTTGGAGATGCATTTACTTGGGGACCTTCCTCCAAGAAGAAGGGTCTATTGAAGTACCATTTTCTCAAGCTGTACAGTTTGTGTCCCAGTATAATTTCATTGTAACTTTTCCCATTATCAAAATGAATTACAACAAATAACTTCTCTTCTTTGTCTCTCTCCTTTTTTCTTTCTCTTCTTCCCTCCAACTCTTCTCCCTATCTTCAACCTCAATTCTGCCTCTACTCAGGATATTGGCCATCCTACAACATTCCTTTCCATAAGAGGACTTACGATTTGAGTGGCTACCCAATGATGGTTCAGAAATTCGGCTTGGTTTACTCTTACGACCTAGCTCCAAGAGCCAAAATCTTCCGCCGGGATCAGGGAAAAGTGACCAACATAGAATCCATGAAGAAGATCATGCGGTCTAACAGTATGTAATGCCCTTCTCTTCAGAACCTTATTTTTAAACACTTTCATTCTCCTACCTGTGAGTCATGAGAACTGTCCTTAAATTATGTGTTCATTGTGGAAGCCTCTGTGAGACAACACTTCATCCAGGGTATAGGTAGCACAGTACCTAATCCACCTGAGACAAATGAAATTTCATTCTCTTTTAAAAGAGGTTGTAAAATTTTAAAAAATAATTTTAAAAGATATTTAAACAAAAAATGTATACTTACAACAGGCCAAAAACCTGTAAGGCATGTTTAGTCACCTTTTCATTAACACATTCACTTTTCCAAGAAAACAAAATGAATTTACAAAAATTCAGGTTTTTTTTCAGTTTTTATTATTCTTCATCTCTCTGTAGTATTTGATCTTATTGACCTCTACTCCTAGATACTTTCTCCTCTCTGGTTTTTCCTGTTACTCTTGGTCATTCTTCATTCTCAACATATCTTTTAACTGTGGGTGTCCCTTAATAATCTGTCCTGAGCCCTCTCTTCACTCTATATAATCATATGACCTTAAGATGATAGATTTAGAGTTACAGGGGATGTTAGAGGTTGTTAAGTCCAACAAATGAGGAAAGTGAGACTGTTGAGGTTGTCCAGGGTTACCTTCATAGCTAGTGTCTGAGATGAGATTTGAACACGTCTTCCTGACTGCAAGTCCAAAGCTCTATCCATTAAATCCCTCTGCATTTATTCTTGGTGACTTCAACAACTCACATATCTGTTTAATTATCACATTAATTATGCAAATGTCTCCTAGATCTATATATTCAGACCTAGTCTCTCATGATCCTCAGTCCCATGTCACCAACTGCCTCTTGGATATCTCAAACTAAATATATTATGGGTCTCTCAAACTTAACAAACTCCAAACAGAAGTCATTATTTTCCCCCTCCAAACCTAACTCTCTTCTGAACTTCTTTATTTCTATTGATGGCATTAACATCTTTTCAAATCACCCAAGTTCATATGCTTGGTGTAAGCTTTGGTTCCTTCATCATATTCGCTCCTGCAACTCAGTGTGTGTTCCTAATGTCCCCTTCCCCCAATGCACATGTTGATGTTCCTCAAATATCCATACTTCCCAGTTCCTCCATCCACTCAGGTCCCATAAGTTTCTCCTCTGTTCCACCTCAGCTATATGCAGAGAGAATCATTCTCTTATGGGCTGGGGCTGACCTAGGCTGGTCCAGTAGTTCATTTTGGGGATTATAAAGAAATAAAACAGCTGTAGACCATTCAGCATTTACCAGACAGAAGTTTGCTTAAGAATAGCGTGGAAAGGAGACTCAACAAAGGTACAGCACTGGTTCAGATAGAAACATCTTTTCTTACCTTCATGTGGAAATACATATGGTCAGTCATATATGTTGGGTCAGATGGATGGTATTAGTGATTTAGTAGCTATTTATAGAGTCAATGGATTGCCCATTCTATATTTCTTGGAACAAAATGGCCAAGACACCATATTTGTTTTTGAAATAAGAATATATTTCAAGAGAAGAATATGTTCTTCTCAGGTGCTTTTCTAATTTCTCTGGTCTCTTTCCCTTGAAATGAGCCCAGAAACCCCACTGTGGATAATGGTTTTTCTTACTCTTCTTATTTTCTCAATCCCCTTTTTCTATTTTCTTAAATTATAAGAAGGATTCCTACCTCGAAGGAGATCCCTGTAATGCCATCGGCTACCAGGGGGAACTAAAGCTCAGCTACTTATACCTTATCTATAACACCCTTAATCTTACTATCACCTGCAAGTGTTTCATTTCCATGTTTAAGAACTCCAAAATTCTTTTATCCTAACATAATTTTCTATTATTCCATCTCCTTATCCTTACTTATCCCAAACTTATTCTCCTTTCTCACCATGATATCCAATCCCTCTGCCCCTAAATAGTTTCCCAGGCCACCACTCTTGCTCTTCTCCCTTACCAGTCTCAACTCCTTTGTAAACCAGCTCAACTGTATAGTACCCTCTGCTCTCAAATCCCCTTGCTCTCTTGTCCTATTACTGCTCAGACCTTCTCAACGTTTTGCATTTCTCTTCACTCACAACCAGCATCCTAATTCAAGCTCATCATCTCTTACCTAGACTATCATAATAGCCCCCAATTGGTCTCCCTGCCATTGGTACTGGTACTGGTAGTGGTGGTGCTGTCCTCCTTGCTGTCCCATGAATAAGACACTCCCTGTTTTGGCTCTGGGCATTTTCTCTGGTGCTCGCCATCCTCATCTTTGCCTACTGCCTTTTCTGGCTTCCTTTAACAGAGGAAAGACACTAATGAAGAGGGGTTGGGAAAACCTACCTATAGAAGATAGGATGTTAGTTTTGAATTATAATCCTTGTTCAGTTTATTACTCTACTGCTGGTAGCTTGGTGGAGCACCACATAGATAGGAGTGTGCAGGAACAGATTTACAGATCAATCTTGAAGGATCATTTTTTAAAATAAATTTATTTATTTGTTTTTAGTTTTCAACATTCACTTTACTAAGATTTTGAGTTCCAAATTTTCTCCCCATCTCTCCCCTCCCCCCACTCCAACATGGCATGTAAATTGATATAGGCTCAACATATACATTCATATTAAACCTATTTTCACATTAGTCATGTTGTAAAGAAGAATTAGAACCAAAGGGAGAAACCATGAGAAAGAAGAAACAAAAACAAAAGAGAGAGAGAGAGAGCAAGCAAATAATATACTTTAGTCTAATCAGACTCCATAGTTCTTTTTCTGGATGTGGACAGCATTTTCTGTCATGAGTCTTTTGGAGTTGTCTTAGATCTTTGCATTACTGAGAAGAGATAAGTCTATCAAAGTTAGTCATCATACAATATTGCTGTTACTGTGTGCACTGTTCTCCTAGTTCTGCTCACTTCGCTCAGCATCAGTTCATATAAGTCTTTCCAGGTTTTTCTGAAGTCCGCCTACTCATCATTTTTTTAAAAAACCAATTCTGGGATTCCAGTTCAACAATATAGAGTACAAGCCTTTGTCTCTGAAATTCTTTGTTTCTATATAAATAGCTACTTAATCACTTATACTAGTGTGCAATGACATTTCTTGACCCAGCTATTGTTCAATGAATCCAATAAGATATATTTCCCAATGATCAGCAATGACATCTAACCTTCCCTGAGTGGTCCTGCACTTCAATTTGCTGTGTTATCCATTCCGTGACCATGAATTCTCCTCCACCCTGCACAAGCAAAAAGAAACCCATGCTCTAAAATGATAAATGTCTATATGCGTGTCACAATTGTCTTTCTTTTTCCCTAAGGAATAATTTAAGATGGTAGTTTTTAATCTTTTCAAAACTGTGAAACCATCTTAAGATGTATCCAGAGTACCTGGAATTCTGGATACCCTGGAGAGATCTTAAAATGGCTTCGCATGACTAGCTCCAGGCCTATGAATTGGTTGAACATAAGATCTGGTACTTACTGTTGCCCATTCTCTGTTTCTTTCTTTTTTTTTTTTCCATTCTCTATTTCTTGGAACAAAATGGCCAAGACATCACATTATTTGTTTTCAAAGCAAGAAATATTTCAAGAGAAGATATGTTCTTCTCAGGTGCTTTTCTAATTTCTCTGGTCTCTTGCCCTTGGAATGAGCCCAGAAAGCCAACTGTGGATAATGATGCCTCGTACTCCTTCTACTTTCTCAATCCTCTTTTTCTGTTTTCTTAGATTATAAGAAGGATCCGTACAGCGAAGGAGATCCTTGTTATACTGTCTGCTGCAGGGGGGACCTGAGCTCGACAGAACCTGAACCAGCAGGTTGTTATGACACAAAGGTAAAGTGCTTCAGGAGAAATGCTCACATTTCTGGTTCCAGCAGCACCATGGCCTTTAGCACAGTGCCTGGCACATAGCAGACACTTAAATATTCATTCCCTTACTTTTCCTGTCTCTTGTGTGGTAGTAAGGCTCTGACTACTCCCATAATACAAAAAACAGGCATATCTCTGGGAAAGCAGATCCACCACAACTGCCTTGTTTTGTAGCTAGTATTTGACTTGCAAAATACTTTATTCCTTGGATCCTTACAACCACCCTGAGAGGTAGGTGCTGTTACTATCCCCATTTTATAAATGAGGAAACTAAGGCAAAGGTTATGTGATTTGCCCTAGGGTCACACAGCTAGTAAATGTCTGTGGCTAGATTTGAACAAAGGTTTTCCTGATTCCAAGTCCAGTGTTCTGTCCATTGAACCACCAAGATATTTTCTGAAGAGTTAAAACATTTTTAGAATTGAGCTTCTAAATTATATTGCCCCAATTTAAACCACCTTTAATTTCTCCTGGTTCCCCGCCCCCCCCACCTCCTTTGCGTCTAACTCTAATTTTTGATGTTCAGTCATTCAATCATTTCTGACTCTTCATGACCCCGTAGACCATAATACACCAGGCCCGTTTGTCCTCCACTGTTTCCCAAAGTTTATTCAAATTCGTGTTCATTGTGTGTGGGAGAAGGCCACACTAGAATTAAAAGTTCGGAGGCTGAGTCAGAGATCAGAAAACATTTTTATTCTTTCTCATGAGAAAGGGCACAGCCCTTGTCACTCAAGCAGCGGCAGCCAGGGAGTGCGCCTGCTGGCTGTGAGAAGCAAGGTTTTATAGCCCTAACGCGATACCCCCTCCCCATTTTTGAACCCTTCTTCCCATTGGCTGGGTTTCTGGGTGCACAATCTAAAAGCTGCTTTCTAAGACCCTTAGTACAATAATATCCTTATTTGGAAATATTTGCCTAGAGACAAAGGCTCAGGAAGACTTTTGATAAAGGCTTTAGAAGTCCCTAGAGACAGATAAGCAGGAAGCCCCTGGTGGTTAAGCTAGCGGTCTTTCACAATTTTTACCTTGTTAGAGGAATTGGAGCACACAGGTTAGCTCTTGCTTAATGCACAGCAAATGTTTACAGATTCATCAAGTTTTACTGCTTTGGAGGTACAAAGGGGATTTATGAGTTTTAGTACTGAGGAAACTTCATCTATCTCACACAATTGCTTCCATGACACTATCGATCCATTTCATCCTCTGCTGTCCCCTTCTCCCTTGGCCTTCCATTTTTCCTAACATCAAGGTCTTTTCCAGTGAGTCCTGTCTTCTCATTATGTG
Organism: Vombatus ursinus; assembly: GCF_900497805.2. Classification (NCBI taxonomy): domain Eukaryota; kingdom Metazoa; phylum Chordata; class Mammalia; order Diprotodontia; family Vombatidae; genus Vombatus; species Vombatus ursinus. The sequence goes on from NW_020951209.1 coordinate 400,407, forward strand.
GTGAAAATATTTAAGCTTCAGCTTCAGTATTTGTCCTTCCAACAAGTAATCTGATTTGATTTCTTTAAATATTGGCCATCCAAGGGACTTCTTTAACCCAGAGTAATTCTGTTGTGAGTCACAGTATATTGATCTTTATATGGATTCCCAATTTCATTTCCTTTCTGGTACACTTTAGTTAAATTACTAACTTTCTTTTCTGTTTTACACGGCTTATACTTTTTTCAAAATTTCTCAAATACGTTCCAGAATCTATACTACCAGATGATTATAAGTGAAACTTTCAGATTTGTAGGTACAGTCTCTCTTTCTGCCACAAAAACCTCTTATTCCAAGTTGATTTGTTACTAAAGATTCTGAAGCTGCATGGTTTGACCTAATCTTTTGTTTCTTTCCATTGCCTTTTAGGTACATTTGCTTATTACTTACTAAGCAATACAATTCTACCAAACCATTCAGATTAGCACACTGTGGTCAGGCAAGTCAAGCTTTTCCTGCCAAAAAAAAAAAATGAAGTATTACTTTTTTCTCAAAAGAATTGTATTTGGTTTAGCCTCGAGGTACCTCGAGGTACCAGCTTCCCTGGGGCAGCTAGGTGGCATATTAAATAAAGCACTGACCCTGGAATCAGAAGGACCTGAGTTCAAATGTGACTTCAATCACTTCACTAGCTGTTTGACCCTGGGCAAGTCACTTAGCTGAGACAAACACAGCTAAGTGTTTCCTCTTCTGTAAAATGAACTGGAGAAGGAAATGGCAAGCCAAGAAAACCCCAAATGGGATCACAGAGAGTCCAACATGACTGAAATGACTCAACAACAATAACCTCTTTTCCCCACAACTCTGTTTTCTAAGAGTTCTCCAAGCTGAAGAGAAAAAGAAAAAGTAGAAAAGACAGCATTTTCAGGGAGAGATTCTTAAGTCCAAACTAAAAGCTACAAAACTGCTTCGGAGGGTATTTTCCCCCCTCTTTCCCATTTTTGTAGTCACTAAGAGGGGAAAAAGACTTTTAAAACTTTCATTTCTGTTAGGGCTGATCCCTATTTTTTACTAAAAAAAAGATAGATATACATTCCTAATACAAAAATACATTTTTGTTGCTGTCAACCATTAACTCAAACAACCAAAAATCTATTGGTTACACTAGGTCTGAGTATAAGTATATGTGTATGTGTGAAGCCTGCTATGCTATCCACTGTACCACCAGCTGCCTCTATATAGAATACATGTAGCATCTGCAGATATGGACTTAAATAGGAACATGCATAAATACTTTTTAGTCTGTCTGAAAGAATTGAGCTTTCTCCACAATTGTCAGATTTCATAAGCCAAACTGAGTAGTCAGGAACACAAAAACACACGTTTATGTATGTATGTATGTATGTGGAGAGAGAGAGTTATTTTCAATTGTTTTCAGTTGTGTCTGACTCTTTGTGACCCCATTTGGGGTTTTCTTGGCAAAGATACTGGAGTGGTTTGCCATTTCCTTCTACAACTCATTTTACAGATGAGGAAACTGAGGCAAACAGGGTTAAGTCACTTGTGCAGGGTCACACAGCTAGTAAGTGTCTGAGGCCAGATTTGAACTCACAAAGAAGACTTCCTGACTTTAGAGTCTGGCACTTTATGTAGGGAGACACCTAGTTGTCCCATATGTTATATATGTATGTGTAAATATATTTGTGCATTCATATATGCCTATAAATAGATAATATACATATATATGTATATACACACTATTTATTTTATATGTGTGTATATATATATACATATATGTATGTATACACGTATATATTTGGATCTCCATTTGACAATTTTAGCCTGATAAGCCGTTTCCTCTTGTATAAGATATGTAGTAGATATGTATTAAATGCTGTCCTTTTTTAAAATAAAGGTATTCCTAAACACTGTGTTCTGCTCTAAAGGCTCCTCTGCTCCTTCTCCATTGGATGTTCCATCAGAGCCTACCCTGAATAGTGGTGAATCTGTCCTCAAAGCTTGCTGATCCACAGGAGCCTATTTCAGTCTTCACCCATCTAGGGAATCTGGCCTTTGATCTCAATGCCCCTCAAAGTAGGAGGACACTGCTAAAAGTAAATTTGTAGCCATAGAATGTAAAAAGCATTGAACTTCTTAGAATCCAACAACCTAGGCTAGGACCCAGCACTCCTTACTCACAGGCCAATATAATCTATTCTACCTCGTCACAAAGAAATTAATGTGCAAAAGAAACTCTAGGTCCAGTGGGGAAAGGGGAGAATTTTATTCTATGGTCTGAATCACCAAATAATGGAGTTCTATATTATACATTTTATTAAACCTAAAACATTTTAAGAGAAAACAATGACCAAAGGATCTTGGTTCTCGACATCAGTGTTTGGCCAGCCTGGATGACAGGATACCTGAAGGACTAATTGCTGCCTTCCTGAATTTTTCAAAGTCCTAGCCAGCTCTTTGCCTAGACTATCTTACTAACTTACCATTCTACCGTATACCTCAACACAGTAGAACAAGTCTACTACTAGATAAGCCTGGGATGACTAGGATGGGAAGCACCAAACTTGATGGCAGTTGGATAGAGAGCCACAAGGTTCATGGAACTCCCGGAAGAGCTGAGAACACTTAAGCTTCTGCCCGCTACCTCATGCCAGTGGTCTCAGGCTTGGTCTACTTTTCAATGGTTAAAAGAAGAGTGAAGGATATGTCCCTCTCACCAGGACAATGAGCCAACCTGTGTGCTTTTCAGAACACATCTGGTTATTTCCCTAATAGGATTGCAAATAGGCCGGTGTGACTAAAATTTACTTATTCCTGGACAGAGTAGATGAAATAACATTATAGAAATAACTAGGGGCAGCTAGGTGGGACAGTGGATAGAGCACCAGCCCTGGAGTTAGGAGGACCTGAGTTCAAATGCAGCCCCAGACACATAACAGTGTGACCCTAGACAAGTCACTTAACCCCATTGCCTAGCCAAAAAAAAAAAAAAGAAATAACTCATACTGGCATAGATTTAACCTTATAGTATAGAGAGGGAGAGAAGGGCGGGGGTGGGGGGAAGCATTTATATAGTACACTTTTACAAATATTATCTTATTTGATCCTCACGACAACCCTGAGAGGTAGTTGTTATTATTATCCCCATTTCACAGCTGAAGAAACTGAGGCAGGGTTAAGTGACTTGCCTAGGGTCACACAGCTTGTTTTTGTTATTCATCGTTAGTTTTTTTGAAAAGGACCAATGACAACAGGATGATATCTTGACTTGTGCATGAATTAGATTTAAGTGAAGCAGAGTTGCACAAAGTCATCAGCCTTACTCTGTCTTCCATCTTCATCATAGTCCAATGGCAGGACGAAAGTCTCATTAAATATCTAAGGTCAGATTTAAACTTAAGTCTTCTTGACTCCAGCCCCAGCACTTTGTGCAAGATGGTGCCACCTAGCTGTTGCTTTGTATAATACATATGGTGGCTACAGATAGGGACAGAAGTAGAAACATATGTAAATACATTCTAGTCTGTCTGACCAACTTGACTTTTCTCTTAAATTGTCAGATTCTGGGAGACAAAATGAGTAGTCAGGATTAATGGGCAGCGGTGCCCAAACAAATGAACCACTCCTTAAGGTTTTCAGAAGGACCCTTACTTCTAATTTAGTTGGTCATTAAGTATTTCCCCCCAAGGGAGGCAGTTCTGGGTCGTGCTACCTGCTATCCGATGGTGGAATCTGAGCGTGGTTGTTGTTCGGTCATTTCATTCATTTCCAATTCTCTGTGACCCCATCCAGGGTTTTCTTGGTGGAGATCCTGGAGTGGTTTGTCATTTCCTTCTCTAGCTCATTTTACAGATGAGGAAACTGAGGCAAACAGGATTAAGTGACTTGTCCACGGTCACATAGCTAGTAAGCATCTGAGGCTGGATTTGAATTCACGTCTTCCTGACCCTTGGCCTGCTGAGACATGGTACCATTTTAATATGGAAGAAAAATTCAATGCTGTTTTATATTTAGTCAGTTTCTGTCAGAGACAATAATCAATTACCATTAACCAGTGCTGCTGCTGGTACTGCTGCTGCTGCTCTGTGTGTGTGTGTGTGTGTGTGTGTGTGTGTGTGTGTGTGTGTGTGT